>NC_056726.1:842811832-842984760 GCF_019279795.1 Protopterus annectens | reverse complement strand
TACTTCGAAGTTTTCAGTATAAGTTTATTTCTTCCTAGTCTTATTCGGTTTTGTTTTTCTTCTCTCTCTCTCTCTCTCTCTCTCTCTCTCTCTCTCTATATATATATATATATATATATATATATATATATATATACATATATACACATACATACACACACAATGTGTCTAAAATGTACAATATGTACAATTCAGAAACTATCAATAATGTCTTTTTCACATCAATTTTTGTATTTTCCATTCCCTACACTCCTCCATATGGTGGCTCTAGACCCCTTTACAAAATTGTATCTCACCGTCTTAACAAGCTGAAATACAGACAGTCATCCCCTTACTTGACAATGCATTTCATACCTGTGCATTGTATGCAATCACACTTCACTTACTTAATCCCAATAGAAAGAACGTGCACAGCTGTATCAGTAGCCCTAACTGCCAAATGTGCTTGAACATACATACACAATTTCTTGGGGAGAGGGATACTTTCTTGAATAACTTTGCACAGTACACAAGTTTTCTTCAGCTTATTTGGGCTGGGACAAAACAACTGTTAGAAATAAAACAGTTTTTTCTTTGGCACAATCAGATTATATCATCTTCAGAAAGTGATAATTCTCCCTTTTTCTAGGAGAAATACAAAATACTCTTCTACTTCAGGTGAAAAAGAAACATAGGATACTTGTGCACTTTGATAGTCACCATCCATGTTAAAAATGAGTATAGTGTGAGGTCAGTTACCGAGGGCCTTTAGACATAGTTAATCGTATTACTTAATTACAAATACAATAAAAGCATAAAATGTTATAACACAGACACAGTGCACAAATAAGGAGAAGAAATTAAAGTAGGTAGCAGAATGTAACTGTTACTAGAAATCATGATGATCTAAGATGCACAGGAACTCATCGAACAACATAGTACCACATTTGCTAACACAATGTTCAGAATCACAGAACATTAATGGCATTTATTCAACATAAATGTAACACAATAATGACTAAAACTGGGAGCTGCCTTAGTTGAACATCCACACAAGTAAAAACCATAAGAGTGTTTTAGATGCCTGCTGTCTTAACAGTATAAATAAGATGCTGAAACAGCAAAACTTCAATTATACTAAAAACATGGCCACTTTAATGCTGCTACCTATAACCAGAGAAAGATCTGAGCATTTGTGTACAAAGATTATTCAAGTATAATTTTAAATGTTTCCTTACTTGTTTATACTACAAAATGTTTACGTGGAAAATTTATATTGAGAAAATGTAGAGGTAAAATGATGACTCCAGATGCATGGATAAACATTGGACTCTACGGTGAGCAGTTTTCCTGAATCAGTCTCTAGCCTTAATTATATACCTCAAGCTACACAGAAAAAACTAAATGAAAACTCCAGCCAAGCTAGAACATCCAATGAATGACCTCCCAAACCTCCTGTAACAGAGGGACATGAGTATTTTCTAAATAATATTTGAAATAAAAGACTACTAGTCTTTTCAACAAGTGCATGGGATCTTTTACCTACACCTTAGCTACCACTAACTCAAACAAATGAGCGCTAAGTTTAAATTCTCATTAGGAGGACAGCACACACAGGCATGCGGCATCCACTTCATGCTGTAAAGTCCTGGTGTAAAACAAGAACATGGACTTCTGATCTTATAGCAAAATAAGGCAAGTGTACTTTCACTGATCATATTTTGTAGGACTCTAAATGGCCAGCACCTTTTGCAGTTTTTTTTTTTCGCAGTGTATTAAGTTTTCAGATACATATGCACTGCTGTGTGAATGAGAGAAAGAAATACCTTAAGTCAGGATTAGATTTAATCAGTGGATGTATTTTAAAACACAGACTGCAAACATAAGTACATTCATGTCTAATCATTTAGAGCTCGCCTTTTGAAAACACTTCTTGACAAACATGGATGCCACCTAAATCAGAAAGAATATAACTGGAAGCATTGCTCTTCGTTTTAAGTTTTCCTCCTGCATGATGCAAGGAATATACCAAATGCACAGAGGAAGAGGGATTTGGAAGTATTGTCAAAAATCACAGGAGATGTGGAAAATAAAAGAAATAGTAATGACGATTCCTTGGAGGATAGAGTAACTGGTAAGTTGAGAAGTTAAAATGTAGTACGCATTGTAGCACAGTACTGTAAAAAAAAAAAAAAAAAAAACCTTCTATGTGATAAAGTTCATCATTTTAGGAGTCGACTCATTCTAGGAAGAGACTTAGGAAAACAATGCTACCCATTAAAAGCTGAGAAGGTGCAGATGAACACACTTATTTGTAGGAACTATTAGCAATATTCACAAATGTTGTGCACAACTGCATGTCTGCAATGCAGCAAAAAAGGCATTACACAATTCACAAAAGTTCATGGCACCCTTGAGAATATATGCATACCGTACTGTGTAACTGGAAGATTCCATGTATTCACAAGAACTCCCCTATGATCATCCGCAATTCAAAACATATGAACAGCACAGTGCATATGGCAGCTGGCTGTAAGGATTAAGGCTGTTAAAGAGGAAGTACAGGGTTTGGTTCCTTCAACTTTCATTTCTCTACTGCATAACTATGAGAAAATCACCTGAACAAAAACTGCTTTGCATCCCATTGGGAATTTCAGCTAGGTTCATTAATGGTCTCCTGGAATGCATGCCTAGTAATTACCTATAAACATAGTGCATCATAGATTGGATGGTAGGGGAACATAAATGTGACGAAAACATAAAAGCTGACATTAGACCATGGCAAGTTGATGTCATGCTAAGCAGAATAATGCTGAACATAATATTAGGAAACAGGCATTAAATATATTAAACTGTACACAGCCTCAAAAATGCCTACACTAAGTCATATTAATAAAAACATCTTGACACAACTAACAATCCTACTGATCTTACATGTCATGAAGAATCATAGGTCCTGCCAATGGGAACAAGTACGTAGCCATATCTGTTAACATAAAATTCAAATCAAAGCTACTTCACTATTGAGGATAAGGAGGAAAAAACTTATGAACTGCTCTCTTTCATGACAACAGAGCGGGGAATAAACCCTGTACATTACAATCCTACAGTCCCATAACACAATTCACAAATTATTATCAACAGACTCAGTGCTAAGAGTACTATAGACGTGATAAAATCACAGGTCACACAGTCCTGCGGGGGAAGACCAGTACAGTATTGTTATAAATGCCAAGACAGACACGTGATGAATTGTGTTTATATAACAGCAATATATAGTCTTTCCATATGTTAGTAAACATTACATTCTTCACTGTATGTCAGCTGTTTATTCATGGAAATTCATATTTGGCAGACTTAGTCATTTTCCTTCCCCTGTATTCACAGCAAACAAACTGCCAAGAACAACCTACCTCTGTGAAGCATGAGATGAGTGAAGCATAAATAAACTTCAGACTTCCAGGTCAACCATGCTACAGGTAAACTAACATGTCTGCAACACTAAAAATATATTTTTGTTTATTCAAAGACAAACCCCAGTGACTATTTTTTCTTATGTTATACAGCACAATTTTAAATAACATGTCAAGGAATACATGATATATTCTTTATCATCTAGGACGATGATGCAAATTAAAGGAGTAATGCAGTTCATATTGGTGTACAGTACTGCATCATTAAGTGTGCCAATGGGGAGCAGTGTATGTGCCATGATATCCAGGTACACAGCTGTACACATACACTACACAGGGAGTGCATGCAAGAAACCGTGTGCCTATATACTTCACATTTACGCACATGTATAGTCCGTCAGGGACAAGATAATATTTCATGCTGTATGTGATGAAGCTCTATCACACCTTAGAGGAAGGTTTCTATGTACACTGGGTAACTATAGAATGATTCGGGTTTACATACCTAGAAACACAACACACATCCCATGTCTAAGACAGAGAACAACCAAGAGGATTCAGAAACTTTGTGTCTGTGACCAAGCCAGCACTATTTATATTGTGTAGCAGCAATGCTAATCATACATGCATCTGGCAGTGTACATTGAAAACACTTCAATGTAATGGCTGTAGCACAGAAGAGCAGATAGATCACTTTGTAGACAGATCTAAGTATGAGCAGCACAGGTAAACACTGAAGGTGCACAAGTACCTCTAGTAGTCATGGGGAATTTAACCACACAACAATACTAATGCAATGTATGGCTATTTATATGTATTTGTGTATGTATGTATATATATATATATATATATATATATATATATATATATATATATATACACACACATATATATATATATATATATATATATATATATATATATATATATATATATACACACACACATATATATATATATATATATATATATATATATATATATATATATATATACACACACACACACACACACACACACACACACACACACACACACACACACACACACACACACGGTTTACTATTAAAATATTAGTCAAACTGTCAAAAATTAACGTCATATCCATATAATCCCAAACATCCTTTCTCCGACGTTTGCATATGACATTAAATGAAATAGCAGGAAGTGATGTTAGACACCCAGGCAATTCTGTTTAAAGTCTCATAAAAATGTTAATTAAACATCACAGGTTTTACTATTTTGCAGGGGGCAAGCCCCCCTGTGCCCCCCACACCCCCTGTAAATTATATATTCCAACTCAGAGATCGCACTACAGTGAGGAAAAGGTTAGGTTTCTTGATCCCCACTGTAGTGCAATTTATCAGATTGTTGATCTCACATTAGTGAATGCGCACTGCCATTCGCTACTGTGGATTCAAACATTTTCAGATTGGCATTACAGGAACTGGGAAAAGGCCGCGGTGGTGCAGCGGTTAGTGTTGTTGCCTCACAGCAAGAGGTTCTCCCATTCGATTCTCGGCTGGAGCACCTTCTGCGTGGAGTCTGCATGTCCTCCCCGTAGTCAAGTGATGTTAAAGACATGCAGGTAGGTGCATGAATGGGCGTCGGGCTGGCAACTCGACACCATAAAAATCCACTGCCAATCATTAGCAGACAGGAGTTCCTGCTGTGGCGACCCCTAACTGGGAAAAGCCGAAAGAAGACATTACGGGAACTGGGAAACATACATTCAACCTTCCAAGTTTTGCTTAATCGCCAATCCACATTTTAATAGTAAACCACACACACACCCACACATCCAGAGAATGGTACCTATGACCGCAAAAAAAAACAGAAATACACCGGAACTGATTTGAACCTCTGCCTTTGTCACCTATATTCTCAGTGCATTAGCAATGAAGCCAGAGAACACCTTATACGGAATTTGTCAGAAAACACACATTTCAAGGGAATGTTAGAACACCAATGAAGACAGAAACATGAACATTATTATTCAGCATAGAAGAAATCAGGGGATCAAAACTCTCCCTACCCAGTGTAACAAAAAAGTACATATCATTGCAAAACATTATTATGTTTACCTTGTTTCATACATGTAAAGTAAGTGCTTTGCCCATGACATAGATTTTTTACAGACCAATACAAGGTAGACCACTGGATTTCAATCCCTGCCTGATACTCTGTACTTCAATGCATTAGCGAGTGAAGCCACATAGGAATTTATATTGAAATTGCCATAAAACACATTTCAAGAGAATGCTAGAACAGTGATGATGAAAGAAAAGTGAACACTGTAAAAAACATAACAGGATTAAAGCCTTCCCCCCAGTGTACTGACAATGTACATATCACTGCACAAGTGCACTGTGTGTAAACGAAGCACAACAATCATTGGGTTAAAACACTGAGCCATGGAAGCTGTTCCCATCATGTATTTTGTTTACCTTATGCCATATTTGAATATTAGGTTACTGGTACGCTATATGTACTTTTTTCATGTGTGCCATTAGACAAAAAAAAAAACTCTGTTTATAGCAAGGAAATATATAAACTTCAATGGACATGTATGTGCATTAGCAGGTGAAGCTATCAGACTCTAAGAGGTCATTAAGAAAGACACATATCATGGAAATATAGCGCATGTACAGAGTGGATACTGAACAGTGTAAAACACCATGTTACCTCCAGGGGAGACCTTCCCACACAGTACACTGACAGCACATATTATTTCATGTGCACACTGAGCCACTGAAACAGAAAGAATAAAGGCAGTTAACAATACTGTATATTTGCCTGCTGACACACAACACTGCTTAGCATGCTTTGGTGACTGATGGCAAGATCTTAACGAATTCAAAGAATTTTTAATCATTTCTGCCATAGGATGGAAGTGACATTTCTCTGTTATATATGATCAATAATGTTGCTCTTAGACAACTGTCATGCAATGTATGATCATAAAAAAGACAAGTTGGTTTTATATACCCTTTTCAACCATGTTTGTGGTGTGTTCATCTATTTATTGACCACTTTAAAGGTTGGAAACTGGATTATAAAACAGAGGTGAAATGGGAACACAAGCAGAAGATAGAGCATAAAGATGAGCAAACATGGAATGAGCAGGATGGAGGTGGGAAAGCAGTATATCCCTCAGCTTCTTAGCTCAATAACTGTTGTTGACCTACAAAATACATTTTTAATTACGGACAATAATTATTAATCATTTGTAAGACAACTACACTTTTTATGTCTAACAATTGCAGCCAATCAAATGTACATTACTGAAATACCCAGGAAGTTGAATAGTATGGATGGGACTTATGTGGGACAGTCACCCTTCTATTTTTTTCTTTTTTTTTTACTGAGAAAGGAAAGTTGGGGAAGAAAGAAAGTCAGGGGAAGGAAGGCAGGGAAGTAAAAGATCTGTAAGAGGGGAAGGGTAGGTCACAAGAAAAGATAGACATGACGAAAAGGGTATAGGGGTGGGGGTAACACAATGAGTGATGGGGAACAATGTTGCAGGAGACTTCAGATAGAGGGAAGACAATGGAAAAGGGAGAAATGTACAACAAATGGGTGAGGATAAAAACAAGGGGTGGGGAACACTGGGTTTAAAGACAAGATGTGGTATTCGTAGATGCAGTCTCTGCCAGATTAGATGTAGAGGAAGATTACACATGCTGTCACCACGGGGTCCTACCTCAGAAGGTGGAGACAGACCTGGGGAAGGATTTAACTCAATAAGACACTGAAGCATGGCCTCTATAGGTCCAATGCGGGAATCCAACCTCCTGTATGCTATCTCTCTCACAAGCTTTGCCAGCTCCTCATGGGTGACAAAAGTGTCATCTCCACTTGCACTGCTACCAGTAGGTAAAAATGTGCCACCCACTTGGGTAAGGCTACCTGATGCGGGTGGTGCAGGTAGGACAGGAGATGTGGCGGCAACTGTGACAGGGGAAGAAAAAAGAAGTTATGTACTTACCATAACGTTCCGTCTGAGTTGTTGGCTTTTCACTTGTCTTCAACCTGTGGGTTCGGATCAGACTTGGCAGTATACTATAGCTCCAGGATACAAACATCTGAGCTCTTCCTCTGCCCATAATGTCCTGCTCTCCCCTCATTTCAACTTTGCTGCTCACAATCCATCGATTGTGTACAACCCAAAGCTATAAACATATGTCCCTGAATACAATAGAAAGAGAGCACCTCAGGAGCTCAAGCAGATACAGGGATGTCCATAACAATATCAGTCAGGTCCTAAAAACATGTTTGGAAGGGGGATGGAGGGAGTGAAGGTTGAAGACAAATGAAAAAACAACAACTCAGATGGAATGTTATGGTAAGTACATAACTTCTGAAGTTGTTGTTTTTCATCTGAACTTCAATCTGTGGTACAGAGTCCCTAGCTACATAACTCTTGGGAGGGCCTTATGGAAGGATATTCCAGAGAACAGCAAATCCAATTGTAATGAAATATAAAGGTATGTGAATTTGATCAAGTAGCTGCACAGCAAATATCATCAATAGGAACTCCAGACCAGAAAGCAGCAGAAGTGGATACAAACCTGGTATAATGAACCTTGATTGATACAGTAAGGGTATTCCTTTAATGTAATAAACAAGTGAAATGCAGCTTGTAAGCCAATTAGCCAGAGTCACTCTGGAAAAAACTGGCATTCAAAAAGGATACAAAGAGTTGGTCAGACTCCTGAAGTGTTTAGTCGTATCTAAATAGAAATGCAATTGTCTATGAACATCTAGCATATGGAGTTTGTACTCCCACTTGTTTTGAAAATTTGTGAAGAAAACTGGGAGATTGATGACCTGATTAATGTTGGCATCAGATGCAACCTTGGGCAGGAAAGAAGGATTGGTATGCAAAGTCACTCTATCCTTGTGGAAGATCAAGTAAGATGGCTTAATAGATAACGTTTGAAGTTCAGAGACTCTTTTATCTGAAGTGATGGCTACTAAGAAGGCAGTCTTCCATGACAAGAACTTCAAATTAAATTTAACTGCCAGTTCAAAGGGAGGCACAACCAATGCTTCGAAATCCATGGTAAGGTCCCATGAAGAAGTGGAATCCTTTATAGGAGGGCAAAGAAGAAAAGTGCCCTTAAGTAAAGTTTTGCACAACTTAGATGAGGCCACAGGTGATGAATTTTGCCCAATGTGAAAATTCAAAATTGATGCCAACTGTACTTTCACAGTAGAAAAACGAATCCAGTTATGACAAATGGATGCTAAAAAGGCTAAAACATCAGGAATGGGAGCCATAAAAGGATCCAGGTGATTTTGGTGAGCCCAAATGGAAAACCTCTTCCACTTGCTGTTGTATATTTTCCTGCTGGAAGCTTTATGTGCTGCAACTAAAATTTTTCTAACTGGAGAATACAGTCCGGGATTTTTAGCCATGAATGGAATTGGAGTAAACAAGCAGTCCATTTCAGGCTAGATAGATCTGGGTGAGAACACCCCAAAAGAAGGGACAGAAGGTGCGGGATTGGATCCACAGTTCGTAGTGGACAAACTAGGTGAGATCAAATGAAGTGAAACCAAACTTGCCTAGGCCAACAATGAGAAATGAGGATTACTTTGCTCTTCAACCCCTGAGCTATCTGGAAAAACTTGGGAATGAGAGGAAGAGGAGGGTAAGCATAATACAGACTGGGGACCAAGCATGAACTATAGCATCTCTCGGTGACTGTTCCTGCGGAGGGATCAGGGCAAAAAAACTTCCTGCATTTGATGTTGGAAGGAGACAAAAAGATCACACCAAGGTTGACCCCATTTCTGAAAGATCATGTTGGTCACTGAAGGATTCAGAGACCTCTTGTGAGGCATCAGGATGGTCCTGCTGAGCCTGTCTTCTAGAATGTTTTACTTCCCTGGAATGTGTGTTGCCACTAGAAAGTGGTTGGAAGAGATTGCCCTTTGCCACAACGTCATGGCCTCTTGACATAAGGGGTAAGATTTGGTTCCTCCCTGCTTGTTGATGTACCAAACTGCTGACATGCTGTCTGCCTGAAATCCAATAGTTCCTGAGGGAAGAGAGGTTTGATGGGCTTGCAATGCTAGCAGCATGACTCTCATCTCCAGGACATTTATATGCAAATTGGTCTCTAATGGGAACCAGGTGCCTTGGACTGTCTGACCCAGGAAATCCCCCCCACACCCGTGCTGGAAAGTGTCCACGGTCACTGTGGCCATAAAGTAACAACCTTGTTCGTGAACCTGCTACTGAACCCAACACAGAAGAGACTCCCTGCATACTCCAGATGGTCTGATCGGATGATTTAGAGAATAATACAGGAGGGGTCCACTGAACTGCTAGTGTCCACTGAATTCTCATATGGAGATGAGCTGTAGGAACAAGACTTATGGTGGCAGTCATGGAGCCCAACACACTTAGGACAAGACATGTCTAGAATCTCCTTGATATGGAGTCTGAGAGTGGAGACCCTGTCCAGAGGTAGAAGAGCCAAGCAATGTGTGTGTCCAGACAGGCACCAATGAAGTCTATCAGCCGGACCAGATGCAGATGCGATTTCTTTAGGATGATGGAGATGCCCAAGGTTGAGTCTAGTTGAAATAGGTAGTCCCTGGCTTGAAGGAATGGATGCCTAATGGGAGCAGTGAAGAGCCAATCTTCCAGATAAGGAAACGCACAGAATCCTTGCAGTCTCAGGTGAGCTGCCACTACTGCCATACATTTGGTTAACACCCTGGGGGCATTGGTAAAACCAAAGGGGAGTACCTTGAACTAGTAATGATTGAGCTCCCAGCCAGAACTGGAGAAACATTCTGGAGCACCTGTTCATTTTGATGTGATAGTATGCATCCTGTATTCTGCCCCTATGCATCTTTTAGTTCATTTCAATCTCTACAGGGGGTGGAGATATGTTGCTGTTTGTCTTTTCGGCTTTTCCCGGTTAGGGGTCGCCACAGCAGAACTCCGGTCCGCTAATGACTGGCAGTAGATTTTTATGGTGCCGAGTTGCCAGCCTGACGCCCTACCTTCAGCAAAGGCAAGCCCATTCACGCATGTCTTTTGAAAGCCACTCGACCACGGGGAAGACATGCAGACTCCACACAGAAGGCACTCCAGCCGAGAATCAAACAGAAGAACCTCTTGCTGTGAGGCAACAATGCTACCGCTGCACCACGGTGGCTACATTGGGGGTGGAGATATAACAATGGCATAATGAACAATTGCATGGTGGAATGCACTGGCAGGGTATTTATTTAGTGAAAGGATGTATACTTATACTACAGATGTGGTGATTGTGCTATAACTTCAGCCTTCTGTCAGCCAAGATCAGCCTTACACAGACTCACATCACTGCAGTGTTGCTGCACTATTTCCCCATGCATGGGATGCCAGTAGAATAGGTGACAGCACTGGCAAAATTATTCCAGGCATCAGCCTTATATTGGGACCTAGTATTTCCTTCTGGGTCTATATTATGTGATAGAAGAATCTCTTGTTTGAACACACAATATTTGACACGTATACAGCCAATGCTGTAAACCGAGAATGGCCACATCCTCAAATTTTTTCCTTGGAAAAAATTCACATTGCCATAAAATAAAAAACAAACTTTAAAACACTAATTAAATGGGCGGCTTTTCCCCTCACCCCCCCCCCCGATGTGGGGGGCTGTGACCCCACTCCCCTAACTAAATATACCAACTCTGAGATTGCTCTACATTGAAGTAAAGGGCAATTCCCAATAATGGCCAACTGAATGTTTTCCCTGAGTAAAAAATTTGAGGATGTGGCCATTCGCTGTTTACAGCATTCGCTGTATATGTGTCAATTATTATGTGTTCAAAGAAGAGATTCTTCGAACACATAATATAGACCCTTTCCTTCTTGCTGGAGCCTTCATCTGTGTCCAAAAAAAAGCTTAAACACCTCCTCACACCACATCTCTACACTAACAGGAGCATGGCCCTCACATTCACCAGCCATACTTGTCTCACCTTCAAAGATTTCATGAAAAATGGCAGAAAAGTGGTGCCCAGAAATAGTTATTGCATGTTTCATCATTCACGCAAAGATGGACAGTGACAGACAACCATTGCGCAATGGATGGCAAAATGGGAACACTTCACATAATCGAATTACTGAAATCTCGAATTTCATATGGTTGAAACCATATGATCGAGATTTCAGTAAATCAAATATGTAAATTGTTAAAAAATAAGACCTTACTTATATTAAAACATTACGTGCACACAGAGGCAAGGATTCCTGTGCGGTCTGTGTGCACGTAATGCTTTTATCTTTTCTGCGGTGTTGACAGGAAGTGGGAAATCTCCCTTTTTGCGCTTCCGCATACAGCGCAAAATGGGAGATTTCCCTTTTCCCCACTGTAGCGCAATCTTGGAGTTGGTATATTTAAGTAGGGGGGGTGGGGGGTGCAGGGGGGCAAAGCCCCCCTGCAAAAGCGGTGTTTGAGTTTTTTTATTTTTTTACGGTTTCATTTCAGAAGTTCGAGTTTCCAAAACTCGATCTTTTGGTCTCGGTTATATGAAATTTGAGATTTTGGGGATTCGAGCTTCTGAAGTGAATCCATGGCAAAATATATACATTAGTATTATTATGGTCCCAATTTATGGCTCCAATGGCACAAGTTTAAAACATGGCGGATCTCCATTCCTTTGTTTGCTGCTGAAAATACATGCTATTAAAAAGAGTGATGGCTAAAATGACAACACTCTAAACTCTATGAACATGTGCTTCTTGTATGTGCATGGAGCCACGGGTAGAGTTTCAGGCATTTTGCAGAAATTTTCAGTGTTTATCACATTTGCTCACTGCACAAATTGCATGATTCAAAAACTATAATAAGATGAGCCCTAATTAACATACTCAGCACTCCCATAGAGATGAATCTACACAATAACAGGCAGAAGGAGATTATGGTAATTTAGAAGCTTTACAGCACTGACTTTCAGATAGGGTGGTGGTTAATCCAATGCACTTCAAGAGCCAAGATCCCTTCTTTACCTGTGCAAATTATAACTGTACCCCTGCCTTTTGTGTAACACCCCAAAGCCTATATGTAACAATAAGGACAGGGATATTATTTTTGCAGATATATTTTATTTATTGGCATTTATTTACTAGGAAAGACCAACTGACCAGTGCCCTTTTTCAGAGGAGACCAGAGGAGAAAATCTCCATTATACAGACATCATTTACTTAGTTTCATCATTTACAGTCAGTTTCACACATGAGCAACAGCTCCATTACTCACACATCCTTGACATAAGTTACATCAATTACAAACATCTGATTAAAAATAACAATAACATGAAAAAAGTAACAGTTACATGTTAAGTATGAATTGACGGTCAGGTTTTGTGTAAGAATATTTGTAACTATAAAGATTTGCTCAAAATCTAGGACATAGGAAGACAAGACAGAGTTACAGAAGCCCAAAAAAGGAGGGATGAGAGGAGGCACAAGGAAGACCAAGGAGAGGGGATGACAAGAGGACGTTGTGATAAAAGAACATTACGTTTTTTTTGCAGCAGAGACTTATGGCATGAATTCACATAGATATATTAGTACCAGTTTAATGACAGATGATGCAGGTGCACAGTCATTTATCTGTCAAGTGTTACTTCAGTTGGCATTTAGTCTTTTAGGTTCCAGAGTGTTCTTAAATGGAGTGGGATAGTACTCTGGACAATGAAGTGTGAATACAGGGAGTATCCTGCATTGTTGTTTGGTTTAGATATGTAGAGCAGCCTTTCTCAATGTGCAGTCCGCGGCCCTCTGGTGGGCCTCAAGAGTTAATAATAAATTTATCTGTCCTCCTCACTGTACGTTTTTTTTAACGAAATAAAGGGCTTTGTCTGGTGTCCGGATGTACTGCTCCCATGAGTCCCTCCTTTCTTGAAGCTCATTGGTTAAATCACCAATCAGCACAGATTCAGCAACACGACAGATACTAAAGGAGAAACCCTAAAAATACTTATTCAGTCTATGCTGTGCTGAGCGCAGGAAGTCTGTTATTTGAAGTCAGTGAATCTTTGAACTTCAACAAGACTGTATGCTTGTTAGGTGTGTCGCTTGGGCAAATGTTTCATTTTGGTGCTTGTGCATACCTCAACATTTTACTGAAGGGGTCACTTGGGTGAATGTTTCATTTTGGTGCTTCAACATGTTATTGAAAGGGTTACTTGGGCAAACATTTCATTTTAATGCTTCTGCATACTGTACCTGGACATTTTACTGAAGGGGTCTCTTTGGGAAAGGTTTCATTTTGGTGCTTGTGTATACCTGGACATTGTAATGAAGATGTTGCTTGAGGAAATAATTAATTTGTGCTTCAGGAAAGTGCTTGTGCATACATGGTCAGACTGCTGAAGTGACCATTGTGCAAAATAATTTGTGTCATTTTAGTGCTTGTGCATGCACAATACAAATTAATGAAGGGATTACTGGGGAAAATTATTCATTAAATTAGTGTGTCATGATTGAGATTTTGCGTGTGTCAGTACTCACTGTAAGTCTATTACAAGTTGGTTTCTTAAATTTTACTTATTTAACTATCTCTATTAATTTTAAATAAACTTTTTCTTAGGGATAATATTATGGAATGCTAGTAGTAGTGAAGGAGAGAATAGTGAAAAAAAATTCAAAACAGTGGGGACACAAGGAAATGTCAATACAGACATGTTCAACAGTCAGGATACAATAAATATAAACAGTCATGACAAAAATGTGCTAAATGTAAATGATTATTATCCTGTTTACAAAAACGATGACTGTGAAAAGATTCTCAATGAGGGTGTTGCAATGAACAGTAACGCACAAATAATAAAACAGCATTTGTAAAGAAAAGCAAAAAATAAAGAAAAACTACAGCATGATTTTTTTTTAAATTGGGATTTTCCTGGATAGGAAATAAAGAAGATCCAAATACACACTGTGTTTTTGTGCTATGAAACTCTTTCCAATGAGGTAATGAAATTATCCAAATTGAAGCATCATTTTGAAGCTAAACACAAGGAATGCACTGGAAAGCCTCTGCATTTTTTCAAAATAACCGCAATAAGAGTTTAATGCATTTCATTGTTGCTGGTGGAGAAAATGCCAATGCTAAGGAAGCTTCATACAGAGTATCACTACTGGTGACTAGGTGCTTGAAAGATCACGCTGTAGCAGCAAACTTGATAAAACCTACTGCAAAAGTAATGGCAAAGATTATGCTTGGGGAAAGCAAAGAATGCTATCTCGAAAGTACCCATTTCTAATGATACAATTAAATGTCGAATAACATGCATGGTTGAAAATGTGAAATGTCAGCCGTTATCACAATTACGCCACAGTATGTACTTTTCACTTCAACTTGATGAGTCTACTGATCTGACTGGCGAAGCTCATCTCCTTGCATATGCCAGATGAATATATACGAAAAGTACATGATGACTTTTTATTCCACCAAACCCTTTCTGGTAGGACTACAGGAGCAGATATTTTCAAAACCTTAAATGATTTTGTGTTAAGTAATAAAGTGGATTGGACATGATGTGCCTTGCACTGACAGTGCTGCAGCAATGACTGGCGAAAGGAAGGGCCTGTCTGCATACGTTAAATCTGTTGCACCATTGGTAATAGTAACGCACTGTAGTGTTCATCATGAACAACTATGCCAAATGGTCTTAAAGCAGTTATGACTATAGTAGTAAAATCTATAAACCACATCAAAGGTTTCCCCTTGAATGCATATCTTTTTAAAATATTATGTGACGAGTGAATACATACAACTTTTATTTCATACTAAAGTTCACTGGCTTTCACATGGAAACGCTCTTACCCCATTCCTTTTAATTGCAAGACGAGATCAAAATCACGTCCATGATAGTGAATGTCCAGTATTTCACCTTTCCAATCGCATGCATAATTTCTCCTGGCTTGCTCAAGTGGCATACATAGCTGATATTTTCAGAATCTTGAATAGTTGGAACCTTGCTTTGCAAGGAAAAGATGCCACCATCTTTAATGTTCAAGATAAAGTAAGAGCAATACATATGAAAATGGAACTATGGCAGAAACATCTTGACAAACAAGACTTTGAAAGTTTTATTATGTTGAATTATTACTGGATGATGACTGACAAAAATATTCTTGAGATATCATTAAAGGCTTCGAGGAGCACTTTGCAAACACTTCAAAAATATTTTCCAGAACCAGAAACAGGATTTGAGTGGATCAGGAGTCTTTTGCATGCATGGAATATATAAAAACATTGAGGGGAAGCTTTCATCAAAAGAGATTGTCGAACAATCCTCAGATATGTCATTGAGGTTCATCTTTAGGAAAGAGAGTTTGATGGACTTTTGGCTCCATGTACAGTTGTAATATCCTGGACTCGGTGACGCAGCACTGAAGTACTTGCTGCCATTTCCCTCAACTTGTAACTATGAATTTGGTTTTTCAACACTGAAAACAAAGAACAGAAATCATCTAAATGTGGAACCGGACAGAAGACAAACTCTCCAGCTTCAAACCAGAAATACCTTTACTGGTTTCTGAAAGTAAACAGTGCCATTCTTTACATTAACTTATGTAGCATATTTTGTTCTTTTTTTATATGTACCCACTTAATTCCATGAATAAATAACTATATTTTACAATTATATCACTTCTTGGCATTATTCACAGTATATCCCAACTTCCAATTTTCATTCGAAATAAGACTTATCTTTAAATCATATGATTTATGGAAGGGGCTAGTGGGACACAGTTATCTGCTTTGTCCAAATGGGCCTTGATCAGAAAAGTTTGAGAAACGCTGATGTAGAGGAATGATTTGTGAGTGGAGCACATAGGTCTCTTTGTAGTGTAATGATGAATAATAGTGTTATGGGATGGGAATTTTTCAGGATTGTGCAGAAGTTTGAAGGTTGTAATGGAGTACAATAAACATTTTTAGTTCAAGCCAGTTTGTTTTAGAAAGAGTCAATGGATGTGATTTATATTTTTGGTTGGTTGGTTGCTGACTTGACTACTTTATGGTAACATTGTTCTAGTCTGTCAGACAGGACTTGAGATTGGTTAGGATGGGAGAGACATTTAATAGTATGGGGAGAAGAAAAGAAGTGGCTAAGTTTTTTCTAGAGTCAATAAGGCAGCCTTTACCCTACACAGGCAGTATAGCTCAAGTTATATACATATTTTTATATATACGCATTTTATTTTGGTCCAGGAGTGACAACGCAGACTACTGAGCACTGAGCTGCAATGACAGCCTCCTGAGGACAAACGTTTAGTATGGCTGCAGCAAACTCTCACATTATTCTGAGATTTACTCAGTCTGAAAATGGGTATTCGGTCATGTTCAAATATCTAGCAGGAGCAGTTCAATGGCAGGGCACTTAAACCTTTATGAATCACTTTGCCATCTTGTTTTCATTCATTAGCATACATGGTGACTCATACAGTCATTAGCATATATCATATCCGACTATATTTTTGTCTGGCCACATCATGTAGCTGGGTTTTCTGAACTGCACACACCCTGCTTGTCATTGCCTATCCCACAACTCCACTTGTTACAATGAGGCAAAGTTTTCTGAATCCAGCCCATCAATTGTGAATCCACTGGTCTGTGAAAACATGATTGGTTGAGGGTTTATTATGAGGATTAGCGCCTTAGGGTGATGAAAATATGGTGAGCTACAATTTTATATATCTAATAAAGTTCTTGAAATGGTGGAGAATACTGCATCAGAACTGAAAATGTCTGCCAACTGAAGTAATGTATGCTTTTGAGTCCAAGTGCAACAATACATACAGAATAAAATATTGGAATGCAAAGATACAGTGATCAATTATATACAAACAGTCACAAGAAAGTATTTATTTGTACAGTGCTGGTGTATGATGTTTCAAAGTACACAGAATGTAAATTCACCTAGAAATGAGTTTAGATGGCCCCCCACCATCTGTATGTAGATGTTTAACTTGCAGATTAAAAATTCATATGCCTTTTCATGTGTTATTTTATATTGCAAGGACTATCTGTGTTTTCTTAAAGAAAGGATGGAAAAAACACGAGAGAGAAACGTATAGTTTTTGCTGTATTAGGACATATTACAAAGCAAACCAACTATCTTGAATGAAGACATTTTTGCTCTAGATTAGAAACATTACAGCTTGCTACCACTATGACCTTAAACAGTTCAGCAGTCTATAAAATATTTTAATCTATCCATCAATCTAGCCACTAACAGCTTAGCAACTAATTAATTAGGTCATCTAACTAAAAAGAATGATTTTTACCAGTACAGGAGTGCTTGACCCTTTTCTTTATTTTTTACTTGTTGTCAGTGTACAACTTTCACTTATGTGCAAGTACAAACCTTTGGGGTACAACTGCACTTGAGTAGTTTCATGCATTCAGGGAAAACAACTGCTTTTAGGGGTGCTGAGATTTGAGCTATCCGAAGAACCTATTCGGCTACCTCATACACCTGCTATGTGCTCTCTTTCTCACATCAGCTCAGAATTGTTACCTATGCACTGCTGTATCTTAAAACTCATTCCTTCCAGTACAACTTTTTTGAGTGTGTACCTTTAACTCTTAGTGGGTGTGGCCTGTGAATTAAAAATGAAGTTATCACCTTACAATTCTAACAAATACTCATTGACAGATATGAAATATCAATATAATTGTGTTTGCCATCATGTATGCTTCAAGATAAAATATTCTGATACCTTGTATGTAGCATGGTTTTGGAATTATTAATGCAATATGAACAAGCAATATTTGACGCCTAGAGGAGCAGTAGGAGGTAACTGTAGATGCACCACCTGGAGGCGTTACTTGGAAGTAATAATATATGCTAAAAGTTGATCCCACCCTAGCTTAGCCGTATATCAATTATTCCCACCCATTCAACTGCTCACTTAAGCTCCAGTCTGTTTTGTAGTTACTTGTTTAACCTAAGACACAGGCTCCATATTCCTTACGGCATGCACTTCATCACATCCTATTTGTGTTTCTGAAAGCAATGAGTATTTATTTATTTATTTTATTTATTTATTTAACATTTGTTGACCGGGAATGTCCGACTAGGTTCCACAGAGCCTGTTTTCAGCGGAGGCCCGGGGAGAAATGCTCCAGATGCATGTCTTTGGAATATAAGTACTTTGGAGTATAACCTATAGGTCCTTTTCTCCTTTGCCTACCTCTAAATTTTCCATTATGGGAAGGATGCTTTCTTTTAGGAGACCCACAACTTACCACACCTGAATTTCCATTTTACTATGATGAGGACCCAAAGGAAAAAGTAATCCCCAAGAAATAATGTGTCTGCTTAAAGAACTCGTATATACAGAAATCAAGAGTCCTGTCCAGAAAAAAAAGCTATGAAGTTCCAATAAGGATATTGAAAAGAAGTGCAATGTCAGAGTCTGCAATGTAAAAAGAACATTAGTTCACAGGAAATGAGATATTTCTAAATGAGTATGAATGCACATACCATGAACAGACAGTCTGCACCGCTACAAGGGTCTTGAATGTCCTAGACTTAAGTACTCACCAGCATAGGGGGTCTCTGCACTACCCGCCCTGTGTGTTGCCCTCCCTGGTAAAGTCTGATCATAGATCAGTCTTATTCAATGTAACGGTCAGACCTGACCCCCACTCGAGAGAAAAAAGGATGAAAATTTTCTTCAAAGCAAACCACAGCCTGCCAAGCGATGGCCTAAATAGTTTAAAATCCCCTGCTACCACTGTCAACCTGTCAACAATGACTCCTATAGAGAAGTGTACACAAATGCCCTGCATAAACACCTATACAAATGTACACACTCAGCTGTACCTGAACAGATCAAAACAAGGTCCTCACAAAAAACAAGCCATCCTGGTAGACATCACGCATAAACAGGTTATACAACAAGAAGAAGAAACAAATGTCCAAGAATAAGAGGGAACTAACTTAGAGGAAGGACACCATTCCACAGCTTGAACAAGCAAATTAGATATCTTGTAAAGTCCTCTAAAGCCAATCACGAATCTAAACTAGCATTCCTGGCTAAGGATAATTACAAGGCATTCTTTAGCTACATCAGAAATCTAAAAGGGAAGGCCCAGCTTTGTGCCGAATTATTAGTGGACAGTACTACTCATACTAACCCTAAAAACATCGCCAACCTGCTAGCAGATCTATTTGGAGCAAACTTCACCCCCCTGTCCCCACCACACATACCCCAAAGCATACTCCTAGTATCGCCAAAGAGCAGGTCAACTGCACTCACCATGGCCAAACATAGCCTCTACGGGACTGGATAACATCCCAGGCTCCCTACTAAATGGTCTAAAACAGAACCTAGTAGAACCACTTGGCACTCTCTTCAACCACAGTCTAAGTACTGGCTTTGTCCAAGCAGAGTGAAAAACAGTAATTCCCTTGCACAAAGGAGGTGCATCAACTGACCCTGGGAACTATAGACCCATAAGCCTAACCAGACATACCTGCAAGGTCATGGAGAGAACCATCATGGATCTTATCAACAAATACATAGGTGACCCAATCTGGCATTGTTAATGGTATATCATGCTTATTAAACCTGGTGGACTTCTTCAAGAATGCCTATCTTGACTTAGCAAAGGCATTAGACACAATCTCCCACTCAGGAATTGAGAAACTCACCCAGCTGGGAATTAACCCTTAGGTCACTAGATGGGTAGCCAACTGGCTCACTGACAGAACACATACAGTCAAAGTCAGGGATTCCACCTCTATCAGCAGTGTGCCACAAGAATGGGCCCCCTACTATTTGGAATCTATTTCTCAGAAATCCAGGCGAAAATGGATGGCCTGTGGCTTACCAAGTTCGCCAATGACTGGAAACTAGGTGCAATCATAGAGTCTCTCAACGATGTTGGCATACTATTAAAAAAAAAAAAAGGGCCAACACAGACAAATGACTGGTGCCAAAGCCACAGACTTAAACTAAATGCAAAACATGCATCATCATCCCTTTTGGCAAAGGGGAAGTTCCTGCAACTTACAATATTAACAGTATCCCCCTTAGCTCAAACCCTTTGGTGAGGGATTTGGGAACACAGGTAGATAGCAACCTTAACTTCGATCACAGTGTGTCCACAGTGCTAAGGAAGGCCTTCTATGTTGCACATCTTATAAGTAAGTGCATCACATTTAGAGCTAAGGATGTTATAACTCCTCTGTACCCATCCCTAATCAGACCACTAATAAGAGTACAATGCTCCCTTCTGTATGTACTTCATCAGACACCTGCAGCAGCTGGAGAGACCTCAGAGGTTTCTCACCAAGAAAATTCAGGCCTTCAACACATGACCTACATGGAAAGACTGAAGGCCCTGTCACTGTACTCTATAGGCTGCTGAAAGACGACTTGTATCTGGCCTACAGAGCAGTCTCAGACCCTGCCCTAATGGAAATGCTGTACATCCTCAAATCAAGTGGGACGAGATTCACTCGCTCTAGGGGTCTTAACCTAGCCTGTAATATTAACAGGACATTCTGGAGACACAGATATGTCTCCCAGAGATTGCCACTCTGGAACAAACTCCCAATTCACATTAAGCAGAGTTCCTCAATGACCCTGTTTAAGCGTAACTTAGACAATTGGATGGGAGACCATAAATTTATCTCAGGGGTGTCACCTATGCCCCTCTTGGATAAGAGCAGATTGTGCTGATCATAGACTCATGCTGCAAATATAGGCCATACAACTTGATCAATAAAGGAACAAGGGTATAACATGACTAGGCCCTAGGGGCAATAGCCTAGTAAACTCCTATGAACCTATCCTCCTATAGTGCAATAAAATGCAATTTAAAATAAAGCACTTAAAAAATTAAAAATCTCCTCGGAAGACAAGATGCATTTTTAATGTTTTTAAGTTTGAAAAAACCAAAGAATAGGTCATGACACAACCTATCCAATAAGGCAAGCTGACAATGTCATGGAAAAAAATTGGCACAATTACAAAGACAAAATTTATTTATTAAATATGTAAATGGAATGGATGTGCAGACCCTTTCTAGTCACAAAAAGGTAAAGACAATCATACTGGACAGCTCACGGAGGATTACAAGATAATAAGTCAAAGTAAACCTTATTGTCATTTAGGACTACTCATGTGTAGACCTAAACAAAATTATGAGTATCAGCTCACCATGAGAGTACAGAAGCAGCACAGGCTACAACAAATACAACAATAAGACATATGAAGTAAAGGAATTAGACACTAATGACTATGCCCCACGAACATAAGAAAAAAAGCTTAACCAGCCCATGTAGTCATATTAATACTGGACAGTATCAGCATGACAGGTAAGGTTGGTTACTGCACATGAACTAAAATTGTCATTCTTTATTTATATTACATAAAGCAAGTAATAGGCAATTGTACTTGAATGTAAATATGAAACCAAGTAAATAAATAAATATTGCACATTCCAAACAAGAAACTGTTATTAAGTTAGTTTGTGGTGGAGTCACTATGGCTGGTGTCCGAGTTAAGTCTCACCACTTTTGTATGGAAGTTGTTAATGAATCTGAAGGTCCTACAGTGAATGCTACGGTGCCTCCTGCCAGATGACAGTTGAGTAAACCAGCCTTGTGCAGGGTGCCAGGAGTCATAAGCATTTTGTGGGCTCTTTTGAGGCTCCTTGCTGTAAATAGGTCTTGGATTGATGGTAGACTGGTGCCCATGATTTTCTCGGCAACTCTCACCACTCTCTGTACCTTCTTCTCAGCTTCTGTACAGTTCCCAAACCAAACAGTGAAGTTACAGGTGGGAATGCTATCAGTAGCTCCTCTGTAGAAGGTAGAGAGAACAGCAAGAAGGAGCTTTTCTCTTTTGAGCCTTCTCAGAAAGTGGAGACTTTCTGACCAACTGACTAGTAGTCACAGTCCAAGAGAGATCCTCTGAAATGTGCACTCCTAGAAATGTTGCAGTTTTAACCCCTTCCACCTCTTCATCATTACTCTTGAGCAGGCAGGGGGCAGTTGACCTTTTCCTGAAGTCAGTGATGATTTCCTTTGTTTTACTGACATTCAGGTTTAGGTTGTTTCTCACACACCACTCGATCAGAGAGTTGACTTCATCTCTGTACGTGCTTTCATCATCTCCTTTGATGAGGCCCATGACTGTGGTGTCATCTGAAAATGATGATATGATTGGAGCTGTGTTTTGCAGAGTCGTGGTAAGGATGATGAACAGCAGCGGGCTGAGTGCACATACCTGAGGAATACCGGTGTTGAGAATTATGCACCCAGAGGTGTTATATCCTCCACAAATCCTCTCTGGTTATCAAGAAGTCTAGGATCCAGTTACAAGGTGCTTGTTAATTCCACAGTTGACTAGCTTATCGATAAGTTGCATCGGAACCACAGTATTAAATGCTGAACTGAAGTCTATGAACAACAGTCTGACATAGTTGTTCTTTACCTCTAAATGGTCAAGAGAGAGGTCCAGTGCCACTGATATGGCATCAGCAGTGGACATGTCTGCCTGATACGTGAATTACAGAGGATCAAAGGTTGATACAGACAGATCCTGCATTTGTTATAAATAAACAGAGATTAAAGTTTCAGAATTCAGGATATATTGCTACACAAGAGACAGCATATTCAAAATACAGGAATTATTTTGTTACACAAACACACATTACAAGTTCAGAAAATAGGAGGTGTGCAGATTAAGTAAACAGCTTTTGTATACAAAGACAATGAACTTACTTTCATTACTTGCAACCAGATCTTCTACTGCAAATCTACTGAATCTGGACACAGCTTGTCCATCAAGTCCCTTGTATGAAAGCCTTCCTGAGCACATTATGGTTACAAGTGGACTCTAGGCACAAAAAGAGAACACAGGATGGCAGGACAGACTGAAATGGCCTTGTGACGACCCACCACTGGACCAGTAATCAAGGAGCCTCAATCCTCATCACTGGCACCAGTGGGGGACATACACTGGAAGGATGTCAAGAACACACACAGTATTTCCAGGTACAGCTCTCTGCATCAAGTGCAATTTCCCTTAAGAGCACACACAGACCACAGTCAGTCTGGGGCTGGTTTCTACCTCATTACCCAGTTCCCAATAAGACTCCCCACTGGCACAGCTATAGAGTTGAGATCTCAGCAAAGTGGCCAAGACCTCCAGCACCCCCTCTGTCCGACCAGTGATTCATGCCCCTGCCCAGGTAGCTGACGCACACTCTTTGATGTTTGATTTACACACAAACACACAGAGGCACACACTCGGACACACAGACACACACACACACACACCTGGGAGAGGCTGGCACAGGTTTAGTTATCACTGTCACCAGCCAACACCTTATCAGCTAATTTAAGGCCCTTAACAAAGGGTGTCCAATCTTAATGTGTAATGCTATCACTAATGCAAATGGTAGTTTGACCAAGAGCAAGGCTATTAGGAGTGCCCCACACAATGTCAGCAAATAAATATGCAAGTACTCTCAAAACTTAAATATCTCTAGACAGATCATCAACAATGAAAGGTTTAATATATTTAATAAATAACACGAGAACAAGAAAATACTCAGTATATATTCACAGTGACATCAGAGTTCAAAATCACAGGAAATATTTAAAACATTGCAGGACAGTCTCAAATAAAAAATATCTAAACTAAGCTTTGCTACACTCCTGACTGAATCCAAGAGAATTATACTGTTCCCTAGAAACTTACTTCATCAGAGCAAGGCAGATATGTAGTGAATGGTACCTGTTGTTGCCAAGTCCAAGACAGAATACAAAATACACCGTCTCTCTGAGAGAGTTCTCAAATTAATATCTCAAATATTACTGCTGGGATAACTTGCAAAATGGCATAATTTCTGGTCATCTGACTTTTAGATCCCAGGCCCAAAACAACCATTGATGAAGCTGGCACTAGTTAGCAGCTACCTGCAAAAATATACAAACAAGGGCTTTTCCTCAGATCTCTGGCAGATGTTATAAGTCATACAACAATTGCATTCATTCATACTTTCAAAACTTGTAATTAATTCACCGTAGTACATTGTGTCTCTGCTACATCTTTTACTGCCTAGCCGTAAAGCAATTTACTTTCAGTTGTTTTTCTGAAGTTAACCTCCTGTATTCCAGTTTCCACTGTTAAATATATACATTTAAACAGTTACAATAGTGCATGTACATTTCTGTTCTATTCCAGTAGAGCACACTGTGGCTATATATCAAACAGTACTCGGCGAATACCCTTTTCAACACACGTCTGCACAAGCAGTTTGATATACACATGACATACAGTCCTAATACATTTGTAACACAAGCGTCTTATATGAATCATTTTGATATTCACCAATGACACATAATTATTTACAAAATTCCAGCTAGCTGGGCTGGGCTGGGCAGTATGTCCTTTCGTCACAGCCTCATCAAGAAAGATGGATTTGCCGAGTACCAGTGCAGGAAAGGATATTAAGGCTGGAAACATAATACTCCTTCAGGTGAATGAGAAATGTTAATCATTGCAAAGCCGTAGCTATGAAAAGGATGATATTTCCTTCAGTAATTGCAAAGACCTGTGATAATGCACAAGAAAGGAAAATCTGACCATAAAGAATTGTCAGTCCATCCTGTCTGCACTAGCACCTGAGCTGGGCCGATGGCAAGTAAACAAAATTTATAGAATATGCCATGTACAAAATTCAGTAAAGAATAGTAACAATAGCAAGGAAGGCATTTATAGAATAGTTACAGGCAAACGTTTGAAATGCATTTGACTACATAATTCAATGCAACTACTTGAATACTGTGGCATTTTGTCAATCTCAACAGTCTTGAAGATAATTATAAACAACAGATAAATATAAATACAATAAGTAAAAACTACTTTTCATTTTGCCTTAGCACTTTAACCTGACAGCAGTCTGGTGCTGGTCCTTGTGAGCGGAAATATAAATAGCCAGTTAATGTGGAGATGAAGAATGTCATATTACCTACCTGGATATACAGGTCTTACCAACCTGTGATACAGCCTCTCACAGTGAGCTGATACATTTCATTCACTCATTCTCAAACTACATGTGTTATCCAGTTTAGGGTCCAAAACAGCTAAAGTTTACCCTGGGCACTCACTGAATGCAAGGCACAGAAACTAACCATGGACAGGATGTCAGTCTGTCTGCCAACAAATTTGTTGCATGACTTTAGAATGTCAATAAATATTAAACTATTTATTCTACTGTGGATTGTTAACTAGCTATCAGGTAAAAATTTAAAGTCACTATTACGGGTTTACCTTCAGCTCAGAGACCAGTCACTAGCAGGGTACCCACAAGACACGCTGATGGAACTTGTTCTTTTAATATGCTTTTCAGATGTAAAACTAAACTCTGACTGGATATTTAAGCGTGTGGATGACTGCAAACCGGGGGGGGTGGGGGTTGGGGGGGGCATTACCTCAAAGACTTAGGATATTTCTAAATTAACACTGTCTAAATAACTTCCATCTGTGGAAATCTTTAGTATAAATACCAAAAATCTGCTGTGTCCCGATGACTTTATACATAGACCCATCACTGTAAACCCTGTACAACTGGCAAATATCCTGATACAATATCAGGGGAGATCTTGAACCTCAATCAATGAATCTCCTTTGCAGTTAAATGGTCTTACAGAGCTATTCATTCAGTCGTGAGCACCTTCCATCTAGATGAAAGAAAGAGGTAACACTTCTATACATTTTGGAACAAAATGTGTTTTGTCATTACAATTAAATGTGTATTTTCTCAGTTGGAAATGGTCCAGCACCATTTCACAAGAAAAAAAATTTTAATGACAGAATTGAATAAAGGCTGAAGTTATTTAGCTTATACCCCACCAATTACTGTTTCATTATTGTAAGGTTTGGGTAAGATTTTTTTTAGCTGTTAAGTGATCCGAATAATACTAAAATCATTGTCATGTGGTCTAATCCAAGCATTTGCAGGAAACTTGCAACACGGTACCATCAACATTAATGCCCCACAGATTTGTGATAAAAAGTGGGCATCCCTCTTCCATTTGTTTTGCCTAATCCTACAACTACATATCAACCGCAGTAAAATATTCTGAGGACTATAATTAAATTTAAGAGTGAAAGAAGTATATAGTACACAAAATAAATACAGCAAATATTCATAATAACCCCCAGCTGATGATGATGTCATCCTGGAATTTAATAAACTATGACTTAGTCATGAACTGTTACCAAATTGCCTAACTATGTTCTGCTCACTTGTCCTTTACACATCTTTTTTCTGAAAGATGAAACCTCACTTAAATGCTCCTGGAGTATGCACTCAGAATCATTCCTTGCTCAAGTCATTCTGAGATGAAGTCTTTAATAAGCCAATTCATTTGGAAGTTTTAAGACTCTCAAAGCCTGTTTTCATTGTCTACAGCCTTTTGGTCTCTATGACTGCACATTCCCTTCCTGTGCACCCTGGGTCTTCTCATTAACTTTGTATGCTGCTTTTCTGGGATAGGGTAATGTAACATTGGAGTCCTCAACTGCCTTTTCAGTTTTGATTCTTGGCACTACCCCTATCTCCACAGCACCACTATGCAAATACATATATGCAAGTGCAGTATTGTTAGCCCACAACATGTCACTCTTTTCCTTCAGAGGAGTGCCAAGTAACCATTACTTCTGATTACTGCACTGGTGAAGGGAATCCACTCCACTTTATATACTATTGTTTCTCCCACTCAGGGCTGTATATTACACAATATGGCAGACAGATGTTAGATACACTGTTCCTCATTAAAATGTGCCCATCTCAACCAAGTTTTCTTCTATAACCAACAGCGATTCCCCTTAAGTCTTCAATAGAGGTGTTGCCAATCCCTTGGGTCTCTCACCTCCTCAAGGAAGTTTAGCCATTGACTAAGCAATAATTCCTACCTTCCTATAATCACACACTCTAGACCACTGTCTGTGTCTGTTATTTACTTTGCTCACACTCTATCATGATGTTTCATTTTTTCAAAGTATGTGTGTTCTGGCATTCAGTACAAGCTTTGTAAATGTATTGATTCATTCAGACTTAGTAAATCCCTCCTCCTTCAAACCCAGTAGTATCATGCATTCAAATGTAAGGTGTTAACTGCAGAGGTATACTTTTTCCTTCCATCCCCTCTGCAAATTATGTAACATATGCAAGACCACAGTCGTGTCTAAAGACTTAATTAGATCAGAATATCCACCCAAATAAGTAACCTAACTGATCTAGTAATCCACTCACTATAAAGTACAGTTTTGTACCTACCATAAATGTAGATGTTCGAAGATCCACATTGCTGCAGTCCTTACACTTGGGTAGTCCGCTGTCCTCGGTCGGCCCGAATATCAAAGTATTAGGCTGACGTCGGTCAAGGCGCTTAAGACTGACATCAGGACGTCAGGGTACAAAAGCACATGACCGACGTCATATCCTCAGTCTTTTCTTGCCCCAGATGTCAGAAGACCCTAAAAAGAAAGGTCAAAACCAAAAGACAGCAAAAAACAACCAACCACCCTTGCACTAATCATATGTACAATATATACAATATCCACAATATTCACAACCCAAACCACACAACCGCCTCTAACTACAGAGGGAAGGAGGGAGGGTATTGGACTGCAGCAATGTGGATCTTGAACATCTACATTTATGGTAGGTACAAAACTGTACTATGTTCTTCATCTCACATTGCTGCAGTCCTTACACTTGGGTAGAATCCCAAAGCAGAGGTAAGGGAGGATGGCAAAACTATAAAGCAGTAGGAGCTGCCAAAATGCCCTGTAAAATTGCAGTGGCAAAACCAGCCCTAGATTTAGAGTAAAGTGGAAGGTGGTAATGCTTAGAGAAAGTATGCACTGAACTCCAAGTAGCAGCCTCCAAAATATCTTTAGTTGCCATCCCCCTTAAAAGCTGTAGAAGTGGCAGTAGCCCTAGTGGAATGAGGCCTAATCCCAGCTGGAATCTCCTTACCATGATGGGAATAACAGAAAGCAATACAAAACCCAATCCACTTAGAAATAGTTTGTTTTGACACAGGCTTGCCCTGAGAACCCAAAGCAAATGAAACAAATAACTGCTGAGACTGCCTGAACCCTTTAGTTCTGCTCAAATAATATCGCAACTGCCTGTGTATATCCAAAGTGTGCAAAATCTTTTCCCTTTATTTTGGGGGTTTGCATAAAAAGTAGGCAAATGAATAGGTTGGTTTAAAGCCACACTAGAAACCACTTTAGGCATAAAGGAAGGATTAGTACGCAAAGATACCCTATCCTTATGGAAAATTAAGAAAGGCTCAACTGCCATAAGGGCCTGTAATTCAGAAACCCTTCTCGCAGAGGTAATGGCCAACAAAAAAGCAGTCTTCCATGATAAATATTTCAACTCGGCAGTAGCTGCAGGCTCAAAAGGTTGTAGAGTGAGCTTCTCCAACACAAAATTGAGATCCCAAGCAGGAGTAGGAGCTCTACGTGGGGGTCTTATATTCTTTGCCCCTCTAAGGAATTGCTTAAACAAAGGATGAGAAAACAATGGTGGGTCACAGTCATAGTGAGCAGAAATTGCTGCAGCATGAACCTTAATAGAAGAGAAGGACAACCCTTTGTCCAGTAACTCAGTAAGATATTGAAGAGCCACACTTAAATTAGGCTTAGAAACATCAAATTCCTTTGCTGTACTCCAAAATAAAAATCTCTTCCATTTATCTGCGTACACTTTCCTTGTACTAGGCCTTCTGGCCTCCAAAATAACATTCAAAACTTGCTGTGGAAGCTGAGACCCTCCAGGGTTTAAAACAGAATATGCCAGGCTGTTAGGTGAAGAGAGTGGAGTTTGACATTGAGTAAATGACTGTTCTCCTGAGACAGCAGGTGAGGAATCAAGGCAAAGGCCATGGAGGCTCCCTGCACCAGACTTCTCAGTAATGGGTACCAGTGCTGTCGAGGCCAATCCGGAGCTATTAAAATCATCTTTGGCTTGTCCTGTCTGACCTTCAGGAGTACCTTTGGGAGGAGAGGCAGAGGTGGAAAGGCATACACATGAAGATTGCTCCAATTGAATGAAAGAGCATCCACTTTCCAAGCTGTGGGATGAAACCTTCTTGTGCAAAACTTTGGCAGCTGGTAGTTTAGTGGAGAAGCGAACAGATCTATGTCTGGAGTTCCCCATAACACTGTCAATTTCTGAAATACATGAGGATCCAATTTCCACTCGTGGGGATCCATAATTTGTCTGCTCAACACATCTGCTAAGGAGTTCTGTGCTCCCAGCAGAAACCTTGCCTGAAGATTTAGCTGTAAACTGAGAGCAGTCTCCCACAAAATCATTGCTTGTCTGCATAGAGGATAAGAATGTGTTCCCCCTTGCTTGTTGATGTACCACATGACAGTTGTGTTGTCTGTTAGAACCAACACCTGCCCTGGAAGAAGTAAATCCTTGAAAGCTATTAATGCAAATTGGACTGCTAACATCTCCTTCAAGTTGATATGTAGATGTTGAAGTCTGGCAGGCCACGTGTCTTGTACCCACTTTCCATTTAGATGAGCTCCCAAGCTTTGTCTGAGGCATCTGTCGTTAGAATCTGACTCGCCTCTGGCCGGGTCACAGAGAGTCCCTTGTTTAGGTGACATTCCTGAGCCCACCACAAAAATTCCTTTTGAATGCAAGGTATTATCTGAATGACAGTGTCCAAATCTTGGCAGTGCTGTGTCCATACATTTTGAGATACCATTGTAGCTTCCTCATATGCAGTTTGGCATTGGGAAGCACCAGAATACAAGATGCCATGAACCCCAAGGCTTGAAGGACTGTCCTTGCAGTCAGCCTGGACTGATGAGACAATTGATGGAAGTAAAGAGAAAGATTCTTTTGTTTGTCCGGGGTCAAAAGGCCATCTGGGATGCTGTATTCAGTCTCACACCCAGAAAGCACATGTCCTGAGAGGGTACTAGACTGGACTTTATTTCGTTCACAGAATACCCCAGGCATCTTAGCACTGCTATCACATATTGCAAATGATGAAGAAGTTCGTCCTTTCCTTGGGCCAGAATCAGGCAATCGTCCAAATAAGGATAGATCTGTATTCCTCTTAGCCTGAAGAAAGCTATCACTGGAGCCAGAACCTTTGTGAACACTCTGGGCAGTAGATAAGCCAAAGGGCAATGCAGAGAACTGATAATGAGAAGTCCCAGCCCGAAAACGCAGATACTTCCTGCAACTTAGCCTGATAGGAACATGAAGGTAAGCCTCCTTGAGATCTAGAGTCACCATCCAGTGATCTTTGCCCAGCAGAGGTAAAAGCTGTTGTAACGTCAACATTTTGAACTTGGGAATGTCCAGATAAGTGTTGAGGATAGATAAATCCAAAATTGGTCTCCACGTGTTCCCCTTCTTTGGTACTAGGAACAGGCGAGAATAAAATCCTAGGCCCACTTCTGGCAGAGGGACCGGTTGTATGGCCCCTATTTGAAGCAGCAGAGAAATTTGTTTGTGAGCCTCTAGTCTTTGCTGAGGAGGAACGTCCGGCATGCCTTTGAAAGGAGGCAAGGTATGGAAATAAAACTTGTAACCTTGGTGTATGATATCCAATACCCATCTGTCTTGGGTAATCAAACTCCAATTTTCCTTGAAGAGTGCCAACCTTCCTCCCAAAGGTGCTGCCAGGCAAGAAGGATCTGGCAGCTGAAAAGGTAGGTCATTGGGCCTGTTTACGAAAGGACTGGCCCCTGCCCTCACCCGAAGATTGTGCAGGTGAACTCCCTGTTCTAGGTCTGAAGGAGCTCTGAGCTCTGCCCCTACCACGCCTAGATCTACCCCTAGACTGTGAATCATAAGAAGGGTACGTCCACCCCTTAGCAGGCCAATTCCTACTAAACTTTGGAGGCTGAACTTGCAAAAAATCTTTAACAGCCTGCATAGACTTAGCCTTGTCTTCCATTTTCTTCAAGACTGACTCCACAGGTGAACCAAACAACACATCAGACTGTAAAGGAGCATCTAAAATCCTTGTCTTAACATGGTCAGATAAATTCTGATCCCTCAGCCAGGCGTGCCTTCGAAGAACTGACCCAGTGGCAGCCACCCTAGACGAGGCCTGTACAGCATCAAAACCACATTGTAAAGAATGCTTACCCACCTGTTCAGAGACATGTACCAAATCTTGTAATTCTTTACACTCAATGCCTTCCGCCAGAGCATCTACCTTAGACTTCAATTGAGAAAGAAGATAGTTTTGATATTTCAACATGTGAAACTGGCAATTCAAAGCCCTCATAGCCAAGGTGGAAGAAGTATAGACTTTCTTTCCCCATCTATCCAAAGCTCTGGCCTCTTTATCTGGAGGAACCGGATTTTTACAACAGAGGCCTTGACACCCTTAGGTCCCTGACTAACAGTTTCTGGGTCCGCCCTAGGACTCTTATAAAGATATTTATGAGCCTCAGGCACCCTGTAATACCTATCCGGTTTAACAGGAGCAGGAGGCAAAGAATCAGGATTAAGTGAAGCCTCTGCAAACACATCTTCCACAACATCCAGAACAGGTGGTATAGCCAAAGGCCTATGCTGGGGTAAAAGTAAAATTCCCTAAGCCTTTTCCTGGAATCAGAGAAGTCCTGACCTTCCCACTTAAAATGTTCCCTCATGGAATGAAGAGTCTCTGAAAAAGAAAAATCTTCTGGAGGAGAAGCAGAAGGAGTAGAATCATCCACATCAGAATCAGAATAAGGAGAATACTCCTGCAAGTCTTCAGCCGAAGACTCTGAAACATCCGAAGCCTGCTCAAAACTCCCCAACTCTGGTTCCACCCTAGGCCTCTTATCAGGAGGGGGCAAAGAACCTCTAATCAAAGTAATTAAATCTTCTGCCATTTTAAGCATGTGCTTCTTGGGCACAGATCCTGATGAACTAGGAGTGACACCAACAGAAGCTAAACCTGGCCTGCCTCTGGGAGAAGCCTTGGAAACAGAAGGAGAGGGCCTAACCACCCTAGGAAGGGAGGGAGTACAGTAACTTGAGAAGCCCCTTCAGCCTGACCTGCCTCCTGAGAGGCCACATCCTGCAATATCAAAGTCTCCCCCTGGGATTCCAGAGAAGCCTCCGGCGGAACCACCGGTTCCACTGACGCCTCTAAAGAACCGGCGTCCGGAACGGACGACTCTTCTTGCCTGGGTTTAGCTGCTTTGTCTTTGCGCTTCTTCGAAGAAGCGGGCGGAGCATCCGACGGCATATTATAATTGCACCGCTTCCAAGACCAACCTGGCACAATCTAACCTTCCTTAATAGTGCGCTTATTGAACCTAGCACAAAAGCGACACCCAACAACGTCGTGCTCAGGCCCCAAACAAGGAATACACAAAGTATGATAGTCCCTATGCGGTATCTGTTTCCCACAAGAAATACAGTTATTCACTTTTTCTGACATCCGGTAAACCACTGAGGCAAGAAAAAACTAAAATATTCCCCAACGGGGTACTTAGCCAACTTTGACTCGGTCTGAAACTCCGAATTCGAAAAATTTCAGAACGCCGAACGGCACTTGCAACGCTGCTTCTGCATCGGACCATGCGGCAAAAAAGACTGAGGATATGACGTCGGTCATGCGCTTTTGTACCCTGACGTCCTGATGTCAGTCTTAAGCGCCTTGACCGACGTCAGCCTAATACTTTGATATTCGGGCCGACCGAGGACAGCGGACTACCCAAGTGTAAGGACTGCAGCAATGTGAGATGAAGAACATCTAGAGGAACCCAGCAGATGCTGAACAGATAACTATAAATACCACTCACACAGAAAGGTCAAGTAATATTGCAAAGAGGTGTTGGGTTCTCTGATGAAGTCCCGGAGACAAGTGCTTAGTTTAAGTTTTATTAAAGTTTATTATTTTATCTGGCTCCATTTTTTTTTTTGTTTACAACAAAATCTAACTGTTCTGTAAAACCTAAAACCTCTTAGGAATAGTACTTGACCTTCCTATTTGACTGACATTTATCATCATTATCTGTTCAGCGTCTGCTGGGTTCCTCTGGTCTGATCTAACTGATATGCTACTATTTTAAAGGTGTGTATGTGTGTGAAACAGAGATTAGACTTGCTAAGTGCACTAGCAAGCAGCCATAGCGGAGTGTGTAATGAATAAAAAATGCAATGAAAAAGTCTTTTCCTCTGCTACAACTTTAAAGGGGAATAATGTGCGTTTGTGCTAATCAAGTAATCGATGAAAAGGCACTTTTCCAGTGCATTAATTGTCTCATATATAGCACATTCTCACAGAATTTAGGTAGACTCGAACACATAAGTATGCTAAATGTATCAAGTTGACTGACTTAGCTATAGAACTGAAGGGTTTAAAGAAATATTTAATTACAAGGGGTTCTTTGTAAATTTTTAATAAGTGAAGCATTTGATTTAAGGTACAAAACTCACTCTGAACAAAGCAAGGCTAATACAGAGGTTATTGTGATTTGTGTGTGTCCTCAAATGGATATTAATATCTTTCTGGAGAAGAATAATTCCAGTTATAACAGAAATAGGTTGGGGAATCATATACTTTTATTCAGAAAAACATGCACAGTGGACACAGGGGACTCAGACAGAGTTTACTAAACAGTAAAATCCTGTTGAAAAATCTTTATTGCAAATTGAATTAGATTTTCAGGGGAAAAAAAACAGGTGACACTAATATAAAGAAGCGAAGAGGCGACATCAGTGATGGTGACGACACCAGCCAGTCTGAATCTGCCTTAAACATAGAACAGCAGTTAGAGGTAACTTTAGAATTGATATGGTAAATATGAAGGTAAGGTGAAGCTTTTTCAGCTGGTGTGTTAGTTACTCACAAATCCAACAAGGCAAGCTCAGGAAAATCCAAGGACAAACAATCCAACTAGTATAAAAAACATTTATTTGCTTTTGTCTATTACAGACTTCTTCAGAAACAACTAATGCATAAACTAACCACACACACACACATATATATGTATATATGTATATATATACATATATATATATATATATATATATATATATACATACACACATACACACACACACACACACATAGATAGATATAGATATATATTATATTACAGCCTTTTCAGTTAAGACAAGTGCCACCACTTCCTAACAAAAAAAAAATATTAAAACATAAGATGATTAGGAAATCATGCTCTTATTTATTTACTTTTAGTCTTCTATTTTTAAGAAAATATTTAATATTAATAAATTCATTTAATCCTAGGAAAGTGTTGCCCCCCCCCCATTTTTATTTGCCATAATGTCTTCCTCTATTCTATTCTGTTTCTATAATCCCCCCCCCTCAATCTTTCGACACCTGTTCTAATATAGCAAGTAAAATCTTTTGTAACCACACTAGTTGGATTGTTTATCCTTGGATTTTCCTGAGCTTGCCTTAGTGGATTTTTGAGTTTTAAAAGCTGAGTTTTCCACCTATTCATTTTTGGGACATTTTTTTTTGTTTTTGGTGCGTTAGTTATAGGTGACTCTATGATTAGGAAAAGTGGCAGACCACTTGTTAATATCTAGTTTAGGCAGATGTAACCTCCAAGATATTTATGCAGGCCTTGTCAAATTGAGACAGAAAAGAGCTACTTATAGCTCAGTAATTATACATGCAGGTATAAATGATCTGTCAATGACCCTGCTCTTTCACATGTACAGGATGTTTATTTATTTAACAGTTGTTTACTGGGAAAGTCCAACTGGACACAGGTCCTTTTTCAACAGAGGCCCGGTTAGAAAAGCTCCATTCAAAAATTTTGCCCTTGCTAACCTCATCAGATTACCAATTCACTAAAGCAATGCTGTTCAGTAAGTGGTTGGATAAAGTACAGTTGTGTACACTTACCATAAATGTAGATGTTCGAGTGTATTCACTGTTGCAGTCAGTCATTACATTTTGGGTAATCTGCTGGCAGGTTGCCCTCAGTCAGCCTGAATAACAAAGTCTTGGGTCCTGCGTTGGTTGCTGTCTCCTCTTCCATGATGTCAGGTCGTCAGTGGTATAAAACATGCAGCCGACGTCATTTTATTCAGTTTTTCTTGCCACAGATGTCAGGTGACCCCCAAATGGGGAGCAAAAAAAAAAAAAAAATATATATATATATATATATATATATATATATATATATATATATATAAACATCCAAACTGCAAGGTGCACGTAAACCAGACCTGGTACACGGAAAACCAGAATCAATAATCCCAAAAGCACTTCCAGCACACAGAAAAGGAGGCTACACGATGGTTTAAAGCATTTATTGCCAGCACAGTCTCCCCCACAGACCGGTAAAAGCATCATCAGTGTATGTATGTATATGTATATATATATATATATATATATATATATATATATATATATATATATATAAAAAACTGTAAATATATAAATGCACTTTTTAGAAACAAACTTTACCTTCAACTAAAAGCAAATACACCACAAAGGCTTTTGAGTATAGTTAAGGAAAGAAAAGGTATAGAATGGGAGATGGTGGGTGGGTAACCAGGACTGCAACAGTGAATACACTCGAACATCTACATTTATGGTAAGTGTACACAACTGTACTATGTTCTTCATGTTTCACTGTTGCAGTCATTACATTTGGGTAGAATCCCAAAGCTATGGATGGGAGGTTGAACTAAACAGCATTAGGAGCGGCTATAAGACCTTGGAGGACTGCTGTGGCGAAGCCTGCCCTGGATTTAGAGAAGAGAGGTAAATGATAATGCTTTGTGAAGGTATGAACAGAGCTTCAAGTAGCAGCTTCTAGAATGTCTTTGGTTGGGACCCCTCTGAGAAAAGCTGCTGAAGTAGAGGCAGCCCTGGTGGAATGTGATCTGATCTCCCTGGGCACAGGTTTACCATGGTACAAATAGCAGAAACGAATGCAGTGGCTTATCCCTTTAGAAATGGGGTGCTTTGATATAGCCTTGCCCTCTGATCCTACAGCAAATGCTACCAGTAGTTGCTCAGACTTTCTTAGAGATTTGGTCCTGTTTAAGTAGAATCGTAGTTGTTTGTGCACGTCCAATGAATGTAGAATCCGCTCCCTCTTGTTCTGCGGATTTGGGTAAAATGTTGGCAGGTGAATGGTCTGGTTAAGAGCCACACTGGATACCACCTTAGGCATAACAGATAGATTGGTCCTGAAGGCCACCCTGTCCAGGTAAAATATAAATGAAAGGCTCCACTGCCATGAGAGCCTGTAGTTCTGAAACCCTTCTTGCTGAGGTGACTGCCAAAAGAAAAGCTGTTTTCCAAGATAGAAATTTTATATCCGCAGTAGCTGCTGGTTCAAAAGGAGGCAGGGTGAGTTTTTCCAGCATAAAATTGAGGTCCCATGCAGAAGTTGATGCTCCCTTGGGAGGCCTTAAATTTTTGGCCCCTCTAAGATACTGTTTAAGCAGTGGATGAGAAAAGAGGGGAGGGCTCTGTGTTGTAATGAGCCGAGATGGCAGAGGCATGGATTTTTATGGAAGAAAGAGATAGGCCCTTGTCAAGCATCTCAGTTAAGTATTGTAAAATCTGAGGAATATTGGGCTTTGCTGTGTCTATTCCTTGTGCTTGGTTCCAAGCACAGAATCTCTTCCATCTATCAGCATAACATTTTCTAGTACTAGGCCTTCTGGCTTCCAAAATAACATCCATCACAGACTTACTGAGAGGTGTGGTTAGAATAATTAGTTGATTAGCCATGCTGCATGGTTCAGAGTTTAGAGCTGAGTGTGCAGAATTTGATAGTTCTGCTGAGACAGTAGATGAGGTATTTGAGGCAAGTACCATGGAGGAAGGTATGACATTATTCCTTAGAAGCGGGTACCAGTGCTGGCGAGGCTAGTCCTGAGCAATTACGATCATTTTTGGATTTTCCTGTCTGACTTTTAGTAAGACCTTGGAGAGTAGAGGCAGAGAGGGAAAGGCATAAACTGAAAGATAGAGCATCCACTTTCCATGCTTTTTTGTGTTGAGTTCTTGTGCAGAATTTGTCCAGCTGATAATTTTGGGGAGAGGCAAATAGATCTATGTCTGGGCTCCCCCATTTCTGTGTTAACATGCTGAAGATTTGTGGATCCAGTTTCCATTCGTGTGGGTCCATAAGATTTCTGCTTAGGTCGTCTGCCAGAGTATTTTGCTTTCCTGGCACGAATTGAGCTTGAAGATGTATTTCGCAAGTCAAGGCTCTGCTCCACAAGGCCATGGCTAGTCTGCAAAGGGGGTAGGAATGTGTACCCCCCTGCTTGTTTATGTACCACATAACTGTGGTGTTGTCTGTCTATCAGTAGTTGTCCTGGATGAAGTAAGTCCTTAAAGGCTGTCAGAGCATTCTGAACAGCTAGCATTTCTTTCTGTTTGATATGCAGATGCATTTGGTTTGGGCTCCAGTTGCCCTGAATGCATCTCCCTGCCAGGTGGGCCCCCAAGCATAGTCTGATGCATCTGTAGTTAGGGTTTGGGTGGCAGGGGGTAGAGTGAATGACAGTCTCTTGTTTTGGTAACATGTCTCTGCCCACCAAAGGAACTCCTGTTGTACGCAGGGAATGAGAGGAATCATTGTTTCCAGGCTGTGACAATGTTGACTCCATAAACGTTTTAGATACCATTGAAGTTTCCTCATATGCAATCTCGCATATGGAATTAGTAGAATGCAGGATGCCGTGAATCCCAAAGCCTGCAGAACTTGTCTTGCAGATAACAGGGTTTTTGTTGTCATTTGTTTGAAGTATGTTGTCAGTTGCCTTTGTTTGTCTGGCGTGAGGTAAGCCATCTGGGCAGTTGTATTCAAGCTTGCACCCAGGAATGTAATTATTTGAGAGGGTACCAGTTGTGATTTCTTTTTGTTTATGGTGTACTCTAGGTATGCTAGAAGCCTTTTTACAAACACCAGATGTTGAAGAGTGTCTTTGTCCTCTGCTTGAATGAGACAATCATCCAGATAAGGATAAATTTGTATGCTCCGTTGTCTGCAGAATGCAATTACTGGTGCCAGGCACTTTGTAAAGACCCTGGGTGCAGTAGATAAGCCAAAGGGCAGTGCAGAGAATTGGTAATGCAAAAAACCTGCTTTGAAGCTGAGGTATCTTCTGCATGATTCCCTTATTGGGATATGCAGGTATGTGTCTTTTAAGTCTAGAGTTACTAACCAAGCATTCTTGTCTAGCATAGGCAGTAGCTGTTGTAAAGTCAGCGTTTTGAATTTTGGAATGTCCAGGAATGTGTTCAGAATTGATAAGTCCAGTATTGGACACCATGAATTGTCTTTTCTGGGTACCAGGAAAAGCCTTGAATAAAAACCTTGCCCTTTTTCCTTTTCTGGTACCGGTTGAATAGCCCCCATATCCATGAGGGACATGACTTGTTTCTAGGCCTCTGCCCACTGGTTTTGTGGCAGATCCAGCCTTCCTTTGGAATTGGCAAAGTATGGAAATGAAATCTGTACCCCTGGGATACTATGTTTAATACCCAATTGTCCTGGGTAATTAACTGCCAATTTTGAGCATGAAGTGCTAGTTTTCCCCAAAGGGGGGCTGCCAAAAGATAAGTGCTTGGAGATGGCAGATGAAAGTCATTGAGTCATTGCACTTAGGTATCACAAGGGATAAGAAACTAAGAGTAATGCTACTCAATGCCAGAAGTCTAAACCTCAAGATGCACGACTAAACTCTCCTTAGCATGGAGAACATCGATATCTGTGCAGTAACAGAAACCTGGTTCAAGGATCCTGAGAGCACCCCAGCACTACCAGGTTATACCTCATACCATGTTTTTCGGCCCCAAAACTTGGACCGAACCACAAAAGGGAGTATCAATATTTGTCAAAGATACCCACACCTCCAGGTTGGTGGCACAGCACCTAAGCATCACAGACTATCCATGTGCAACTAACAGTGGGTAAAACTGCCTTCCAGTTTATAGCCTGCCACAGACCACCCTCCCAAACCCAGGAACCCCACTCGGCCTTCCTGAGAACACTGGAAAATATGAAGGTCTCTCCAAACACCATTATATTGGGTGACTTCAACTACCCAAACATAGACTGGGAGCATTACTCTAGCTCCAACACTAGCCCAAAGGTTCCTAGAATTTATAAACTCAAATGCTATGGAACAACTTGTTACCACTCCCACAAGTGGGGAAAACATACTGGACCTGATCATCACCAACATGGGGATTCTATCCTCCAGACCAGAAGTGTATCCCTCACTGGTAAGACCAGACCATAAACTAATCTCACTAGATATTCACATCCTGACCCCAGCCCCTGCCCAGAAAACCACAGTGAAAAACTTCTCTAAAGCAAATTTCATACTCCTCAAAACTGAGGTGGAATCCTTCAAAGCCCCCGGGCCTGTGGAAAATACGGCCCACACCGCAGAATCCTTTATAAACGCATTCTATGAACTCCTTCAGGAATGCATGGATCATGCAATCCCAAATAAAACCAAGACCCAATCCTCCAAAGGCAGGCGTCCTGTCTGGTGGACCCCAGCCATAAACAAACTATACAACAGAAGGAGGAAGCTACTACATGATAGAGCAAAATCCCAAAAAGGGAAGGCATCTCTGATCAGTATTAGCAAAAACTATGAAGAAAGTTACTGTTTGTCGTTTTTGCATTTAGTTACTTGTATCACATTGCACTCAAGTTACCTGGCACTTGCTCACTAAAGCAATTATATAAGTCAGCACTAAAATTAAAAGCACTACACCCTCACTCCCCACTGGCCCTTGTTTTCAATTAAGGATTTCCCAATATTATTCTAGCATGTCCAAAGGTCAGTTGTCAATCTCCTCGGTCCAGCTGGTGAATCTGGGAATCTTGAGGCAATGTTATAACTGCCTCATGTACACAGACAACCCTCTCCTCCCACATAACACAAATACTTGCGAGATGCAGCTATTTAGCCAAACTGGAGGCTGAGCTCTCTCAACCCAGGACTGGCAAGACCAGACAGGAGGAGAAGGCAACTACACACACCACAAAACCAGCCTCACATAATGCTACCACTCCACTGAATCAAACACATAAACACACAAAGACATACTGAGGCTCTGAGTAAAATTTACCTAAACAGCAGAGGCCTGCAAAGCAGACACCCAAACAACTGCTACCTCAAGACACCCCACAAGCAACACATAAACCACAAAAGCAGTGTGCAAAGCAGTCACAGCCCTTAAGGCCAAATAACACCAAACATACTTGTCATAGGTGACTCCATAGTCAGACACACTGGCGTCCCACTCACCAGGCTGAACAAGGAGAGGGTCACAGTAAGCTGCCTATCGGGCTAGAATCGCCACATAACACAAGCACTGGGTCACCCACAGCAAGTACAAATATGACACAGTCATTGTCCATGCTGGTGTGAACGACCTGAGATGTACCTCCTGGACTGCATGAAAAGAGACATAGAGGAGCTCTCTGATTATGTAGCCCAGGCAGGTATGACCCTAACCCTGAGCAGTATCCTTCCTTCACCAAGAATGATGCCACAATATAGAGACAAGATGATCAGCTTTAACAATTGGCTTAATGTCTGGTGTCATTCAAAGGGGATCCAGTGTCTGTCTGCCTGGGATGACATGCTTGACAAGCCACGCTGTTTCAAGGGACGGCTTGCACCTGTCACCCCTGGGATTCGGATATTGGCTAAGGCTCTTGCCACCCCATAGTGCCTTTTTAGGCAAGGCTCAAATTCTAAACCTACCACCCTAGAAAACAAAATGGGAAGAAATTGAGGGTAATGCTGCTCAATGCCAGAAGTCTAAATCTCAAAATGCACGCACTCGAGGCCCTTCTCAGTATGGAGAACATCGATGTCTGTGCTGTAACTGAAACCTGGTTCAAGGCTCCTGAGAGCACCCCGCACTATTAGGTTTTACCTCATATCATGCGTTCCGCCCCAAAACCCGGACCACTCCACAAAAGGAGGGGTGTATCCATATTCATAAAGGATACTCACACCTCCAGGTTGGTGGCAACGCATGAAGCTTGAAACCATCCAGGTGCAACTAACAATAGGCAAAACTGCTCTACAAATTGTAGCATGCTACAGGCCACCCTCTCAAACTCAGGAACCCCACACAGCCTTCCTGAAGACACTGGAGGGTATAAATGTATCTCCAAACACCATCATATTGGGTGACTTCAACTACCCGAATATAGACTGGGAACATTACTCAAGCCCTAACTTTCTAGCCCAACGGTTCCTGGAGTTCATAAATTCAAATGCCATGGAACAGCTAGTCACTGTCCCCACGAGAGGAGAAAATATACTAGATCTCATTGTCACAAACATGGGGACAAAATGCTCCACAACGGAAGTATATCCCTCATTGGTGAGATCTGATCATAAACTAATCTCACTGGAAATCCACATCCCCCCACCCCAAACAAAAAGACCATAGTGAAGAACTTCTCTAAAGCAAACTTCACACTACTCAAGACTGGTGTGGTATCCTTCAAGGCCCCTGAGTCAGAGGAAACCACAACCCAAGCTGCGGAAGCCCTTACAAATGCCTTCTATGAACACCTCCAGGACTGCATGGATCAGGCAATCCCAAATAAAACCAAGACTCTTTCCACAAAGGGCAAACGTCCAGTCTGGTGGACCCCAGCCATTAACAAACTTTACAATAAGAGGAGAAAGCTATTACATGATAGAACAAAATCCATAAAAGGAAGTCACCCCTGATCATTATTAGTAAAAAATTACGAGCACTCTTAAAATCAACTAAGGCCAATTTTGAGAGAAAAATTGCCATGGATTCAAAGGACAATCATAAGGCCTTTTTCAGCTATGTTAGGAACCTGGGTGGAAACTCACAGATATGCTCAGAATTAGTCCAAAATGATACAAAAATCACTGAACCCACAGACATTGCCAACATACTGGCAGACAGGTTCAGTGCAAACTTCACCCCCCCTCCCCCCCTAAAGGAGAGATAACTATCCCAGCCGAGTGTAGCCTCCCGGACATCTCAAATGCGCAGGTGAAAGCTGCTCTCTCTAAAGCTAAAAACACAGCATCAATGGGACCGGATGGTGTCCCAGCTGTGTGCTACACGAGCTAAATGAGGAATTAAACCCGCACATAAGGCAGCTGTTTAATCTCAGCCTTACCACAGGATACGTGCCCAAGGAGTGGCGACGGCAACTGTGGTCCCACTCCACAAAGGTGGCGCCTCTCACGGACCCTGGTAATTACCGCCTTATAAGCTTAACAAGTCTAGTCTGCAAAGCTATGGAGAGGATCATAATGGAGCTCATAAACAAAGATATAGGGACTTGCAGACATTGGACCCGACCCAGTTTGGCTTTGTCAAGGGAAGATCATGCCTTTTGAACTTGGTCGACTTCTTCAAATAGTCACCAAGGCCATTGATGAGGGAAAGGCAGTCCATACAGCCTACCTTGACCTTGCAAGAGCTTTACAATACCCCACTGGTATTGTAGAAAACTTACCAGCTTAAATGTAAACCCATATGTCACAAGATGGGTTGCAAACTGGCTTAAGGACAGAACCCACAGGGTTAGAGTTGCTGGCGCTGTGTCAGACTCCAAGCCGGTCACAAGTGGTGTCCCACAGGGCTCGGTCCTTGGCCCCTATTGTTTGGCATCTACTTCTCAGAAGTACAGGCCAACATGGGAGGACTTTGGCTGACAAAGTTTGCAGATGACTGCAAACTGGGCCATAGTGGAAAGTGCATCGACACTGATATCCTTCAGAAGGGACTCACGGAAACAGATAGCTGGTGCCAGAGCCATGGCCTGAAGTTAAACGCCAAAAAATGTATAGTCATACCCTTCGGGAAAAACAAGGTAACCCCAAGCTACCATATAGGTGGCAATCCACTAAGCACAGAAGAGGTTATCAGGGACCTGGGGACCCAGGTTGACAGTGGCCTTTCTTTTGACACTCACATTGCTAAAGTGGTTAGAAAGACCTTCTACATTGCCCACCTGATCATGAAGGGATTCACATCCAGATCTAGTGAGGTCATTGTTCCCCTGTACTCTTCACTTATCAGACCAATGATCGAGTACAATGCCCCATTCGGGATGTATCTCACCCGACATCTGCAGCAATTGGAGAGACCCCAAAAGTTCCTCACCAAAAGGATAAAGGGACTCCAAAATCTGTCATATGCTGCCAGATTGAAGAAACTCCAGCTCTATTCAGTCGCATACCGCCTGCTCAGAGGTGACATGTGCCTGACATACAAGGCCATGTCCAACCCGGAATTAATGGACATGCTCCACCTCAAAAATCCAAATCCACCAAAACCACTAGAGCAAGCGACTTAAACCTTAGCACGGATATAAATAGGACGTGCTGGAGGGATAGATTTATCACTCAGAGACTCCCTATGCTGTGGAATAAAATCCCGGTCCATGTGAGGCAGAGCACCTCGCTGACTCTGTTCAAGAGAAATCTAGACCTGTGGATGGGAGATCGTAGGTTTACCCCGGGAATCATCTCTGGGTCACTGCTGGACAGAGGCACAACAAACTAATGGGCACAGTATTTTTTCATATAAGGGGTGGCGTAAGCCACAATAATTTGGGCTAGGCTTATAAATGCCTTAGGGCAGATAGCCTAGTATAAACCTATGAACCTATGAACCTATATGCAGGTATGTGTCTTTTAAGTCTAGAGTTACTAACCAAGCATTCTTGTCTAGCATAGGCAGTAGCTGTTGTAAAGTCAGCGTTTTGAATTTTGGAATGTCCAGGAATGTGTTCAGAATTGATAATTCCAGTATTGGACACCCTGAATTGTCTTTTCTGGGTACCAGGAAAAGCCTTGAATAAAAACCTTGCCCTTTTTCCTTTTCTGGTACCGGTTGAATAGCCCCCATATCCATGAGGGACATGACTTGTTTCTAGGCCTCTGCCCACTGGTTTTGTGGCAGATCCAGCCTTCCTTTGGAATTGGCAAAGTATGGAAATGAAATCAGTACCCCTGGGATACTATGTTTAATACCCAATTGTCCTGGGTAATTAACTGCCAATTTTGAGCATGAAGTGCTAGTTTTCCCCAAAGGGGGGCTGCCAAAAGATAAGTGCTTGGAGATGGCAGATGAAAGTCATTGAGTCATTGCACTTAGGTATCACAAGGGATAAGAAACTAAGAGTAATGCTACTCAATGCCAGAAGTCTAAACCTCAAGATGCACGCACTCGAAACTCTCCTTAGCATGGAGAACATCGATATCTGTGCAGTAACAGAAACCTGGTTCAAGGATCCTGAGAGCACCCCAGCACTACCAGGTTATACCTCATACCATGTTTTTCGGCCCCAAAACTTGGACCGAACCACAAAAGGAGGGGGAGTATCAATATTTGTCAAAGATACCCACACCTCCAGGTTGGTGGCACAGCACGAAGCATCACAGACTATCCATGTGCAACTAACAGTGGGTAAAACTGCCTTCCAGTTTATAGCCTGCCACAGACCACCCTCCCAAACCCAGGAACCCCACTCGGCCTTCCTGAGAACACTGGAAAATATGAAGGTCTCTCCAAACACCATTATATTGGGTGACTTCAACTACCCAAACATAGACTGGGAGCATTACTCTAGCTCCAACACCCTAGCCCAAAGGTTCCTAGAATTTATAAACTCAAATGCTATGGAACAACTTGTTACCACTCCCACAAGTGGGGAAAACATACTGGACCTGATCATCACCAACATGGGGATTCTATCCTCCAGACCAGAAGTGTATCCCTCACTGGTAAGATCAGACCATAAACTAATCTCACTAGATATTCACATCCTGACCCCAGCCCCTGCCCAGAAAACCACAGTGAAAAACTTCTCTAAAGCAAATTTCATACTCCTCAAAACCGAGGTGGAATCCTTCAAAGCCCCCGGGCCTGTGGAAAATACGGCCCACACCGCAGAATCCTTTATAAACGCATTCTATGAACTCCTTCAGGAATGCATGGATCATGCAATCCCAAATAAAACCAAGACCCAATCCTCCAAAGGCAGGCGTCCTGTCTGGTGGACCCCAGCCATAAACAAACTATACAACAGAAGGAGGAAGCTACTACATGATAGAGCAAAATCCCAAAAAGGGAAGGCATCTCTGATCAGTATTGGCAAAAAACTATGGGCACTCATAAAATCGGCTACGGCTAGCTTAGAGAGAAAAACTGCACAGGACACTTGAGGATAATCACAAGGCTTTCTTTAGTTATGTTAGGAACCTGGGTGGGAATTCCCAGATATGCTCAGAATTAGTCCAAAATTACAAAAAATACACCGAACCCACAGACACTGCCAACACCCTAGCTGACAGGTTCAGCGCAAACTCCCCCCCCCCCTTCCCCACCGAAAGGGCAAATATCTATCCCAGCAGAGAGTGCCCCCCTGACATCTCAGATGTTCAGGTAAGAGCCGCCCTCTCCAAAGAAAAAAATACAGCATCAATGGGACCAGACAGTGTCCCATGCTGCATCCTACATGAACTCCAAGAAGAACTAAACCCAAACATAAAACTACTGTTCAATCTCAGCCTTACTACAGGATATGTACCCAAAGAGTGGAGTACAGCAACAGTGGTCCCTCTCCACAAAGGTGGTGCCTCAACAGATCCTGGAAACTATCACCCCATAAGCCTGACTAGCTTGGTCTGCAAAGCTATGGAAAGGATCATCATGGTCCTCATAAATAAAAATATTGGGGACCTACAGACACTGGATCCTACCCAGTTCGGCTTTGTTAAGGGCAGATCCTGCCTCTTAAACCTGGTCGATTTCTTTGAAACAGTCACCAAGGCCAGTGACGAGGGGAAGGTGGTCCACACAGCCTACCTGGACCTCGCAAAAGCCTTCGGTACAATACCCCACTCGGGCATTATAGATAAACTCACCAGCTTAAATATAAACCCCTATGTCACTAGATGGGTTGCAAACTGGCTCAAGGACAGAACCCACATGGTTAAAATTGCTGGAGCCATGTCAGACTCCAAACCAGTTACAAGTGGCATCCCACAAGGCTCAGTCCTGGGACCTCTCTTGTTCGGTATATATTTCTCGGAGGTACAGGCCAACACGGAAGGACTGTGGCTGACCAAGTTCGCAGATGACTGCAAACTGGGCGCCATAATCGACTCTCCAGCCGACACAAGCATCCTACAAAAGGGCCTCATAGAAACAGACAACTGGTGCCAGAGCCATGGCCTCAAGCTAAACGCCAAAAAGTGTATAGTCATCCCCTTTGGCAAAAACAAAATGCCCACAAATTACCACATAGGTGGTAATCCATTAAGTACGGAAGAAGTAATTAGGGACCTGGGGACCCAAGTTGATAGCAATCTCTCATTCGACAACCACGTGGCCAAAGTGGTTAGAAAAACATTTTATATAGCCCACCTAATCATGAAGGGATTCAAATCTAGATCAGTGGAGGTCATCGTGCCTCTTTACTCACCCCTCATCAGGCCCATAATTGAGTACAATACCCCTTTTGGGATGTACCTTACCAGACACCTGCAACAACTGGAAAGACCCCAAAAGTACCTCACCAAGAGGATCAAAGGGCTCAAACAGATGCCATATGCTGCCCGGTTAAAGAAACTCCAGCTCTACTCAGTGGCATACTGCCTGCTCAGAGGCGATCTGTGCCTGATGTATAAAGCCATGTCCAACCCGGAATTAATGGACATGCTGCACCTCAGCAAATCCAAATCCCATCGAGCTATGCGCTCGAGAGACTTGAACCTTAGCACTGAAACAAATAGGACATTCTGGAGGGACAGATTCATAACCCAGAGGCTCCCTTCACTCTGGAATAAAATCCCAGTCCAGGTTAGGCAGAGTCCCTCATTGACTCTTTTCAACAGGAATCTTGATGAGTGGATGGGAGATCGTAGATTTACCCTGGGTATCACTTCTGTGTCACTGTTAGACAGAGGCACAGTATACTAACCACGAAAAAGGGCATAGCAAAATTCATTTAAAATGGGTGGCGAAAGCCAAACACACACTGGCTAGGCTTGTAAATACCCTAGGGCAGATAGCCTAGTATGAACCTATGAACCTATGAGACTGCATACTGTAGGGTTGTGCTTTGTTTCCTCCAGATTTGGAGGTGAAGGCACCCCATTGCTTTGACCTGTAAGAACCCAGTGATTGATATCTGGAGACTTTTCAGCGCCTGGGTTTGCCCTCAGTGGCTCTGTTGGACACAGGAAAGGACCAATTTTTAGTAGGCCAGTGCCTACTGAACCTGGGTGGCTGCACTTGCAAGAAATCTTTTACAGTTTGCATACATTTAGCTTTGTCTTCCATTTTCTTCAAAACCTCTTCTGCCTTATTACCAGAGTATCATGCTGCAAAGGAGCATCCAACAATTTAGCTTTAACATGATCAGGCAGATTTTGCTCCTTGGGCCAGGCATGCCTTCTAATCACAGATCCAGTAATGGTGGCCCTACAAGAGGCCTCCAAGGAATCAAAACTACATTGCAAAGTATGCTTTCCAACCTGTTCTGCTGAATGCAATAAATCCTGTAACACTATTTTCCACACAATCAGAAATCAACATAATTTTCTGTTTCAGTAAGCCCATAACATGCTGTTGATATTTAAGCATATGAAACTGGCAGTATAAAGCCCTGATTGCCAAGGTTGCAGACGTATAAACCGTTTTACCCCATCTATCCAGAGCTCGGGAATCTCTATCAGAAGGGGTAGGATTTTTGGCTGTAGAAGCCTTAATACCCTTGGGACCCTGAGAAATAGTCTCAGGATCAGCAGCAGGATTTTTGAAAAGAAATTTGTGGGAGTCAGGAACCCTGTAATATCGGTCTGGCTTACTAGGAGCCAGAGGTAGGGAATCAGGAGCCATGCTTGATTCCGAGAACACATCATCAACAATGTCTAATACAGCAGGTATTGCCAAAGGCCTATGCTGGGGAAGAAGAAGGAAATCCCTAAGCCTCTTTTCTGATTCAGAGAAGTCCTGACTCTCCCAGTGAAAATGTTACCTTAAAGTATGCAAAGTCTCACCAAAAGAGTAATCCTCAGGAGGAGATGCAGATGGGATAGATTCCTCTGCATCAGAATCCTCACAGGGTGGAACAGAAAATTCCTGATCAGAAGAAATGGAAATCTGATCTGAAGATTCATAATCAGTGCCTTGCTAGGCCTCTTAACAGGGGGGCGATGGGAACCCCTGATCAAGGTAATTAAATCCTCAGCCATTTTGACCATCTGTTTTTTAGACATAGGGGCCTGAACACGTGGCTCATGCATCAGATTTTTAGACATAGAAGTTGTTTTTGACCTTATTTTTGTTGCTGGCGTCGGTTTAATATAAAAATGTTGAGGCCTGAAAACACCCTCAGAAGCCAGTGCCTGCTCAATGGCTCCGGACCCAAACAAGGGAGAGACATCAGCGGGTTCAATACACGGAGAATCTTGCGGCATACCGAACTCCAAATGGGTCTCAGTAGAGGCCTGCGACTCAAAAGTAGATGGTATCAGGGGATGCGAAAGCGCCTCACCGAGTACCGGCGAACCGGCGACTGGCTTAGGAGAAGCTTCGTCGGTATTGGACATCGGTGGTCTGTCTCTGTCTTTTTCCTTGCGTTTTTTGTGAACTCCGGTAGTCGGATTGCTAACCGATGACATTTCAGGATAGTTAAATCTTGAACCAAAATATTTAGAAGCAAAAATATACCAACTCTTAATAGTGCGTTGGTTAAATCTAGCACAAAACTGACAGCAAGGCAGGTTATGATCAGGGCCTAGGCAAGGAATACAGTACAAATGAAAATCCTTATGAGGTATTTGCTTCCCACAAGTAATGCAATTATTAACTTTTACTGACATCATTAAGGAGCAAGAAAACATTTCCCCAATGGGGTACTTAGTTTTAGTTGAAGACTTCGGTTCTGAAACTCGAATATGAAAATTTCAGGTGTCGGTCGACCAGCACTTGCTAACTGCTTCTGCCATGGGCACCGTGCGGTAAGAAAGACTGAATAAAATGGCATCAGCTGCATGTTTTATACCCCCAACAACCTGACGTCATGGAAGAGGAGACAGCAACTGATGCAGGACCCAAGACACTGTTATTCAGGCTGACTGAGAGCAAACTGCCAGCAGATTACCCCAAATGTAATGACTGCAACAGTGAAACACGAAGAACATCTGGTGTACTCAATTTATTAATTCCTGGGAGGATTCTATGAATACATTTGGGCAAGATGGGTATCATTTAAATTAGTTAGGTGGTAAATTAAGTTTGAAATTGGTTGCTGTCATGAAACATTTTTTGGATATTATCCAGAAATTAAGGATAGTTACAATCATGCTAAATGCCCCAGGTTACTTAAACTATACCAGGCAAATGCTCAAAGTTTGACTAATAAAATAAATTAACTAAATGTATCTGCTCAGTAAATAGTTATGACTTGGTTGCAATTACTGAATCATGGAATAGTGAAGGAATACAGCTGCCGGATACCATTCACTAAGCTGCTTGAGAAATAATGGGATAGGAGCAGGAGTGATTACTTTTTGTTGACAAATCACTAAATGTTAGGGTGCCATAAGTGGATTATAACTTAGAATTGATTTTTGTGGATGTATTAGTAGTGGACTATGGTATTGCACTAAACTTGATAGTTTGTTATAAAATGTCTGCATTATCAAGCACTGAACAACTCTGGTATATCGATGGCTTGGTCAAATTTATGACTTATGACAACCTAATATTAGGTAATTTTAACATTCCAGGGATCAGTTGGTCTGACGGCACAACAGTGACAATGTCAGAGCTTTAATTTTACAATTTATGCATGCTACACAATTTGACTCAAATGACTGATTTTCCTACCAAATCTTAAATATCTCAACTCCCTTACTTAAATATATTCCAGATAAAATTTCCAAGCAAACAAACTGTGTCCATTAGGCAATCAGATCACTTAGCTTTTGAATTTGCTATAATAACTAAAGCTTTTCCTATGAATCAACAAAAATGTATCAAGTCTAAGCTGTCCGATCTGGCTATTATTATTAACCAAATAAATTCTATGGACTTGAATTTCTCTGAGGTACAGAATGTTGTGAATAAATAGAAGGATTTTAAAAACATTTGTGAAGGCCTTTAGTCTGGCTGTAATAAATGAGACCACATCTCCATGGTGGAAAAATGGACGTACTAAACTTCTGAGAGAAAAAAAAAAGAGGAAGAAATTTAGGCTCTGGCACAGACTCAAAAGAAATGATTAAAAACAGGCCTATAATTTAGTCAATAGAAGGTTAAATGCCTCTTTGAGATTAGCAAAAAGTAAATTTGAATGTAATGTAGTTAGCATCCCTTGTTCTAAGAAATTTTATTCTTATGTTAGCTACATTAGTATTAAGAATGAATCTTTCGGACCAGTTTCTGTTCGAGGTGAAGTTATCAACTCTGGAAAATTATTTGTGAATTTGCTCAATGAGCACTTTTTGGTAGGAGATGCAATACTATTTATGATGTTTCTGATATTAGAATTTTAAACAGAAGACAAATGTATGTGCCCAGTTTTCAATCTGACCCTTGTGCGAGCATCTTTGAGCCATATTAAATAGAGTAGTGGTATTGGACATGATAATATTCCAGGTATTTTCTGGGCATATTGCAGTAAATATATATTTCTGCTACTCTCTCAATTTTTTTAATAACCTGTTGTATTCTAGCACTGTTCTTGCTAGCTGGAAACTTGTAAACATAATTTCAATTCATAAGGGGTACCCAACAGACCATACAAGCAATTATAGACTCATCAGTCCATCAGTCTTACTTTCTTTTCTCAATCAAGACCTTACTCAATGTGGTTTCACCAAAAAAGCATCCACATTCATTAATTTAATCAAATTTTATGACCCGTGGCAACTGTCTTAGATATGGGCATCTCAGTACTGGTGGTCTAGTTGGATTTGTCAAAGTCTTTTAACAATGTCCCTCATTCGGCTATCACTGACGCCATGCTTCAATACAAGCTTAATCCATACATTGCTCGCTAGGTGGCTAACTGACTTTGTGGTAGACTGCAGAGAGTAAGGATAGAAAATTTAACATCTAGCTGTTGTTCAACTTGGTACATTCATTTATTCCTAAGATATCTGTTTAGATCACCAAGTATGCAAATGATATTAAACTAGGCTGTGTTATTACACTGACACAGGATACTGACCAATTCAACAGACCAGTTCGTGTTGGTGGCTGAATGGTTAGATTTAACTTGACTAAAATTTAATAAGGATAAATATGCTACATTACAATTTGGGAAATCAATGAGTGAAAATCAAATAAACTTGGGTCCCCATGAGTTCATAGGATGATACTAGGCCATTGGCCTGGAGGCCCTTAAGTCTAGCCAAGAATTTTGCCCATGTTTCCTCAAAGTCAGCACCTGTTTTCCCTGTCCAGCAGGGACACAGCTGGGATCCCAGGGGTGTATTTTCTGTTTCCCATCCAGTCATCCAGGTTCCTCTTAAAGAGGGCTAAAGAGGTACTCTGCTTGACATGGAGCAAGAGTCTATTCCACAGATAGGAGAGTCTTTGGGACACAAATCTATCCTGTCAACAAGTTCTATTAATGTCACAGACTACGTTAAGGCCTTGCATGCAGGTTGCACGAGTGGAGTTTGAATTATGGATATGCAGCAACTCCATCAAGACGAGGTCTGAGATGGCCTTGTATGCCAGACACAGGTCACCTCTTAGCAGCCTGTATGAGACTGAGTAGAGGGCCAGGGCTTTTACCCTATATGTATAGGATAGGTGCTTGAGACCTTGGATTTTCCTGGTCAGGAGCCTCTGTGGTCTCTCCAGCTGCTGCATGTGCTTGGCAAGGTACCTGCCGAAGGGGGATACTGTACTCAACAATGGGTCTGATAAGGGAAGAGTACAGGGATGTTATGACCTCCTTGTTCCTGGATGAAATACCCTTATTTATGAGGTGGGCCATGTAGAAAGTCTTCTGTACAATGGAGACAACGTATGGTCAAAAGTCAGGTTGCTATCAACCTGATGCCAAAGTCCCTCATGACTGATTGCATGCTTAGTGAGTTATGAATTTGATAATTAATGGGGATGCCATTTTCTCCAAAGGGGATAATATGATACATGTCTTGGCATTCGGTATGCCACCAGTCATTAGTCTGGTTAAGGCCCTCTTGGAGGATATCCACATCACTAGAGGAATTTCAGACAGCACCCAGCTTGCAGTCATCTACAAACCTCGTCAGCCACAGACTACTGGTTTTGCTTGCACCTCAGAAAAGTATATCCCAAACAGTAGAGGTCCCAAGACCAATCCTTGGGGTACACTGCTCATTACAGGTCTACTACTAGAGGTGGCTTCCCTTATTTTGACTGAGTAGGTTCCATCAGTGAGCCAGTTAGCTATCCATCTGGTAATGATGCCTAGCTGAGAGAGTTTATCTATTATGCCTGAGTAGGGAATAGTGTCAAAGGCTTTGGTTAGGTCAAGGTAGGCAGTGTGCACAGGCTTCCCCTCGTCCATGGCTTTGGTGACTGTTTTGAAGAAGTCAACCAACATTAATAGGCATGATCTCCCTTTGACAAAACCAAACTGTGTGGAGTCAAGCACTTGGAGGTTGCCAATGTCCTTGTTTATAAGGCCCATGATAATGCATTCTGTGGCCTTGCAGATCAGGCTAGTTAGGCTGATGGGCCTTGTGTGGGTTGCCAGCCTAGCTAGATAGAATTTTGTAGATAATTCTATGTAATTATAAATATTAATGTAATCCATAGGCTTGTAAGAAAACTGTGTTATATGCTGAACTTCAAAAATGTAACCACAGTGCACCCTGCAAGAAGAAAGCTGATAAGTAAAGAATTACAACAGTTTGATCTCAGGCTCGGATACAGGATGTCTGGACCAGCAAATACTTTGTATTGTTTTAAGACACAGATAATTGCTAGATTTTACATGAAAAAAGTGTCATTTACTGCTGTGCCTTCCTGGCCAGGTGCGGCTTACAAAGAAATGTAAATTTTGAGTTTCTGTTAGCCTGGGAACTAAAGGGGAAGTGATAAAAATGATGTAATGTGAAATGACTCAGCAGTACTGGGTATCATCAATTTACGACTTTCCCCAGAGAGAAGGATTGAGCATTTTGTATCTTAATCTAGATGTGACAACAATTCACCAGGCACTTGCTTTTCTCTGTAAGTAAAGTTGTTTAGAGCTTAGTAGTCTAGCTGTTTTATATACGTTAGTCTTTCCCTGCCCAAGTAGCTGACACACACACAAACACACACACTAAGATTTGATTTATATACAAACACACAGACACTCCTGGGGAAGGATGGCACAGGTTCTCCAGCTGTGCCCCCTTTCTGCCCAGACTATAAGGTAGTACCGACTTCCACCAGCCACTAATATCAGCTACTATAAGGCCTTTTCCCAAAGGAGCACCAACTTCACTGTGTAATATTACTGTTACACAAATAGTAAGTGTGACTGAGCAGCAAGTCTATTGGAGTGGCTTGGACAGTACCACCAAATACATGCAAGTACAATTATTTCTACAGAAAAACAGCCACAGTTGAAATGTTTAAAAATATTTAATAATAAATAATAAAAACACAAGACAAATCTGATCAATTCAACACAGTGCTAATCAAGAGTTCAGAAATCACAGGAACTTTAAAACAATATTGTAGGGTAGTCTGACAAATATAGAAAACAGCTAGACTAATCTGGCTAAATTCTATCTATCTATCTCCAAGAGAAATACTAAGTTCTAAATAACTTTACTTACAGAGCAAAGCAAGTGCCTGGTGAGTTGTTGCCAGATCTAAATCAAGATATAAAATGCTCAATCTTTCTGTCTGAGAAAGTCTTAAATTGACGATACCCAGTACTGCCGAGTCATTTCACACTACATAATTTTTATCACTTTTACATGTAAAATCTAGCAATTATCTCGGTCTTAAAAATCTAGCAATTATCTCTGTCTTAAAACAATACAAAGAATTTGCTGGTCCAAACATCCTGTCTCCGAGCCAGAGATGAAAAACACAGTTGCAATTCTTTACTTAACATCTTTCTTCCAGCAGGGTGCACTGTGGTTACATTTTTGAAGTTCAGCATATAACAGTTTTCTTATATTTGTAAAAACAAGCCTGTGGATTATATTAACATTTACAATGACATTGAATTATCAGATCTATATTATATTGTCGACAGCTGAAAATGTCGACTCTGACTTGTTCGACACCAAAATGTCGAACTACAAAGTTAGCGAATGGCCAAATCACAGATTTCTTTCCAACGGAAAGAAATCGGTTGGCCAAACACCAATGGCACACATAAACACATATATTTAAGTGGGGGGCTTCAACCTCCACACACCCCCAACAAGGGGGGCTGTGCCCCCCCCACACACACCCTAACTAAATATTCTAACACAGAGACCACACTATAGTCAGGTAAAGGGAAGGTGTAAGAAAATTGCAAACCGATTTCTTTCCGTTGGAAAGAAATTGGTGATTTGGCTGGTCGCTAATTTTGTAGTTTGACATTTTGTTGTCGAACAAGTCAGAGTCGACATTTTCACCTGTCGACAATATAATTTAGACCCAAATTATCTACAAAATTCTATCTAGCTAGGCTGGCAGCCTTCACATATCTCCCCCTCCCCCATGGAGAACTCAAGTTAGTTTTTCAAGTGACCCTTGAGAAACGTTGCTTGATAGGGTTAGGTCTGAGTATACCTTACCCATTCCCTGTCTTGAGAGCCCATCTGCATTGGCATTGCTAATCCCACTGTGGTGCTGCACTGACATATCATATGCTTGCAACCATAGGCTCCATCTTAGCAACTTAACATTTTGCTGGCTGGCTTGCTATTACCATGTTAGGGGATTGTGATCTGTAACTACAGTGAATTTCCTTCCACACAGATAAGGCTGAAGTTTCTGCAGTGCCCACACTATGGCTAGACATTCCTTTTCTACAGCTGCATAGCATTCCTCCCTGGGTGAAGCCTATGATGGAGATAAACCACTGGGTGCTCTTCTCCCTCTGAAGAAATCTGGCTAAGTACAGCCCCCACCCCATGGCTTGAAGCATCCACCTGTACAACAAATTCTTTGCTGTAATCTGGACTAGCTAACACAGGGGGTCCTCCCAAAGCTTCTTTAAGCTTCTGGAATGCCTGTTCACATGCTGGGGTCCACACGCTACCTTATCTGGCCTGTTTTTCCTCGTCAGGTCTGTGAGGGGAGCAGCTATGGTACCGTAACTAGGGACAAACTTTCTATAGTACTCTGCTGTCCTCAAGAATGCTTTCACCAGCTTTTTGGTAACAGGTGCAGGCCATGCCTGAATGGCTTCCACTTTGGCAGGTTCTGGCCTGATCTTACCACTCCCCACTCTATGCCCCAGGTAGGAGACCTCTTCATACACACCTGACATTTGCTCGGCTTAATGGTCAACCCTGCCCTCTGTAGTCTGCCCAGCACCTCCCTGACATGTTGAAGGTGCTCTTGCCAGGAATGGCTGTAGATGGCAATATCATCTAGGTAAGCAAGGGTAAACCATCCTGCTCCTGCGAGGATATGATCTACCAGCCTTTGGAAAGTTGCCGAGGCATTTTCATCCCAAAGGGCATCTTTGAGAACTCATACAAGCCAAAAGGAGTCACAAAGGCTGACCTCTCTCTAGCACTGGGAGTCAGGGGCACCTGCCAGTAACCCTTGGTAAGATCAATGGTGGTAAGATACTTAGCCTCATCCAGCTGCTCTAGGTCTTCATCTGTCCTAGGCATGGGGTAAGCATCTGACTCTGAGTGACTATTTAATTTCCTGTAGCCCACAGAGAACCTGGTGCTGCCATCCTTCTTTGGCACCAGCAAGACTGGGGAGGCCCAGGCACTGTTGGACTCTTGAATTTCTCCTAGTTCCAACATTTCCTGTATCTCCTCCCTCAGAGTCGGTTTGACTCTCTCAGGCACCTTATGAGGGGCCTGCCTAATGGGCCTTTGAGGTCCTGTATCCACTTGGTACTGCACTAGGTGGGTGCCCCCTGGTTTCCCAGTAAACATGTCCTCAAACTCCTGTAACACTGCTCTGATTTCCCGAACCTGGGTAGAAGATAGGTGCTGGGATGGGACATTGCTACCCCTTCCACTGAAGTGCAAGTCCAAGCCTCACGGATGAGATCAGTCACCAGATCTCCCTGAGTCTCCTCCTGCAATCCACTACAAATACTCACCACAAGGGCCTCCCTATCATGGTAAGGTTTTATTATGTTAACATGGTACAATTTGTGCCCCTGCCTCCTTCCTAGCAGTTCTACCATGTAGTTAACATCACTGACCTTCCTTACTACTTGTAGGGTCCTTCCCAAGATGCTTGCAGCTTGTTGTATCTGACAGGAATGAGAAGCATTACCTGCTGCCCTACAGCATACTCTCTAGCTCGAGCATTCCTGTCATACCATACCTTTTTCTGCTGTTGGGCTTCTGCCAGGTTCTGCTGGGCCAAGCCCATGAGTTCCCTGAGCCTTGTCCTGAGGTTTAGGACATATGCCACAACAGACTCCTGGTAAGATTCACACTCACCCTCCCACTCATCTCAAATTAAATCTAGAGGCCCCCTCACCCTATGACCATACAGCAACTCAAAGAGTGAAAAACCTGTGGATTCCTGGGAACCTCTCTGTAAGAAAAAAACAGATGGGGCAAATATTTGTCCCACTCCCTCAAACTGGTCTGCAAATGCCCATGGCATGGTCTTGAGTGTAGAGTTTAACCTCTCAACAAGACCATTAGTCTGGTGATGGTAGGGGGTTGGTCTATAGGTGTTTCACTCCACAGTACTTTCACAGACAAGCCAGTAGGTCTGACATGAAATTGGCACCTCTGTCAGTCAGTATTTCATTTGGGAAACCTACCCTGCTGAAAATCTCTAACAAAGCATTTGATGCCTTTTCTGCCTCAATGGAAGACAAAGCCACTGCCTCAGGGTATCTGTTAGCATAATCTACTACTACTAGGATATACGTTTTCCCTGTGGAACTTGGGGTATTCAGAGACCCAACAATATCCATAGCTACCCTCTGAAATGGTCCTCAATCACAGGCAAAGGCATCGAAGGAGCTTTCACCTTGTCTCCTACCTTGCCTACCTTTTGACACTGCTCACAGGTCCTGCAGTACCCTGTTACATCTCTGGAAATTCCAAGCCAGCAGAAGTTCTGCATATGTCCCTTTGTACGTTTTATGCCCATATGACCTGCAAAGGGAATATCATGGGCTAAAGCTAGAAGAGCCAGACGGTAGGCTATAGACACTACCAACTGCTGTATTCTCTCACCTTCTAGCCCTCCCTCAGGAGTCCACTCTCTATACAGCAAGACTTTGTCCCAGTATACAGATTTCCCCTTCCCTTGAGAATCAGGTGCCTCACTAGATACCTCTCTCAGGCCTTGTAATGTAGGGTCTGAGAGCTGAGCCTGTCCCAACTCTCTCTTTGTAACCCTTCCCAGCTCCCCTTCCACAGGAAGACTGGCATCCTCTGACAGTGGTGCCTCACTGTCAGCCTGGGTACTACTATTCACCTCTGTTTTTGCTGTCACTCTGTGCAAGGGACCATCAGTACCTACAAGCAGCTGTGGCTCACCTCCAGTCTCAATGCTACAGAGTAGCTCCCTCCCTGAAGTAACCACCTCACCAGTCCTGGCTGCAATAATGCGGTCTGACTGGGTTTTCCCCAAGCTGCCAGACTCACATGCTTGTCTCCAAGCCTGTGTGTAACTGCATGAGCACAGTAACTGCATGAGCACATGGTACTGCATTATCAAAATCATGATCAATCAGGACATCTGCAGGGATATCCTCAAACACACCTACTTGCTGGCTTCCTTTTCCACCGTCCCAGTCAAGGTGAACCCTAGCCAAAGGTATTTGGAATGGGGTCCCTCCTAAAGCTCTGACTGGACTAGACTGCCTAGGCAAGTAGTGCTCCTCTGTAACCATTGCAGGCTTCACAATGGTTATGTCAGAGGCTGTCTCTCTTAGCAATGGTTTCTTTGCCATTCACTACGATATGATACAACCTCTTGTGGTAGTTTGGTACTCTGGTTGTCTCATGACAACCTATTGTTGGCATTTTGTCCTTCCCACTTACTGGCTCCCTCACCTTTTGTCCCCACCTTGCCTATGTGTACATCTAGGTTGCCAACTGGCTCACTGACAGAACCCACACTGTGAAAGTAGCAGAATCCAAATCCGACTTCAGACCAGTGACAAGTGGAGTACCACAGGGTTCAGTCCTGGGTCCTCTCCTGTTTGGTATCTACTTCTCTGAAGTACAAGCTAACACAGAAGGTCTTGGGCTAATGAAGTTTGCAGATAACTGCAAACTAGGAGCCATAATCGAAACTCCTAACAATGTGGACATCCTACAAAAGGGCCTCCCTGAGACAGATGCCTGGTGTCAAAGCCATGGCCTCAAGCTCAATGCCAAAAAGTGCATTGTCATCCCCTTTGGTAAAAACTCTGTACCCATGAGCTACAACATAGGCGGTAGTATACTTAACACCTAAAGTGTGATAAGAGACCTTGGGACACAGGTGGACAGTAGTCTCTCCTTTGATAATCACATCGCCACAGTTGTCAGGAAATCCTTCTATGTGGCGCACCTCATCATAAAAGGTTTCTCATCCAGAAAAAGAGAGGTCATTGTTCCCCTCTACTCATCACTCATTGGATCCATTATAGAGTACAACGCCCCTTTTAGTATGTACCTCACAAGACATCTACAACTGGAAAGGCCGCAGAAATACCTCACAAAGAGAATTACCGGTGTCAAACAGATGCCCTACGCAGACAGTCTCAAAAAACTCCAGCTTTACTCCGCCGCATATCGCCTACTCAGAGGTGATCTCTGCCTAACATACAAAGCTATGTCAAACCCAGAGCTGTTGGACATGCTCCACTTAAAGAAATCCCAATCCCTCCGAGCTACACGCTCTAGGGATCTAAACCTTGTTATCACAATAAACAGAACATGCCGAAGGAATATATTACTGTTCCAGAGACTTCCCATACTCTGGAATAAACTACCTATCTATATAAAACAAAGCTCCTCATTAGCACTCTTCAAGAAAAATCTTGATGATTGGATGGGAAATAGGAAATTTACCCTGGGGATCACCTCTGTGGCTCTCCTCGGCAGTGGCACAGGAAAATAATTTTCTTGGGTGGCAAAAGCTAGGTTACCTTTTTGGCTGGGCTTGTATAGGCCCCAGGGCCGATAGCCTAGTACCTACCTATGAACATGGCCTCACTGGTTGCATTCAAAACATTTAACCCTAGGTCCTGGACATGTTCATGGACAAGTGGCTTCCCGTGCTACTGTCAGATTCGGTTGGGACAGTCTGGGCTGCCCACCATGGGTTCCTTTAGACCCATGAGCAGCACTGGGCATCCCTTTGCTGTGCAGTGATGCCCTGCTTGCTAGGTATAGGACTCCCTTCTTCCCCAACTCATCTGAAGTAGCACACTGTCTATATGCTAACCAAATCCTCATGTCCTAATGGCTTGTTCCCTCACCAAAATGTCTGCCACCCCTTCAAAAGTGGTGACCTGAAATCCACTTACCCACCTATTAAAATAAGTGTTTAGTTCAGCAACATATTCACACACACTTTCATCTGTCTTGCATCTATGCTCACAAAACTTTTTCCTATTTATTTATTTTATTTGTTTTATTTTATTTTACATTTGTTAACCAGGATTGTCTGACTGAGCAGAGCCCTTTTTTCAGCAGAGGCCCGGGGAGAAAACCTCCAAAACATAGTTACAAAAAATATAACCATTATAAACACAGTTAACATCATAATCATTCATAATAAAACTTGTAGTTGTGAAGAATACTGCAGCAGAAGAAAAGGAGATAGTGTTAGGTAAAAAAAGATGAAGTAGACTAGTTTAAGTTGTAAATGTTTTAGTATAGAGGAGAAAAAATGATGGTAAGACAGAGGAAGTTAGGTTTGTTATTTAGTGAAGGTGTATTCAAGGAAGCTGAGAAAAGGTACAAATCCAGTGACTTAAGTACTCTTTAGTGGCTAGTTTGAATACTTTAGGATCTGAAAGTGATCTAACTTCTTGTGGGAGTTTGTTCCAAGCAATAGAGGGATGATAGCTGTATGTAATGGCTCCTATTTTGGACTTGGGTTTGTAGATTTTTAAAAGGTCTTGGGTGGAGCTCCTGAGTACTCTGGATGGGACATAGTGAGAGATTATGGTGCCTAGTGCTAGACAGTAGCATGGTGAATAAATAATGGAGTGTATATTTTGGAGTTGAGAGAGGAGTAGGAGGTGTGGTAGTTTGAGCCAGTTTAGATGTTTGAAGGAGATACAGTGGTGAGATCTGTAGGTTTGTTGTGCAGCAAATCTGCTATTTTGTGATAGGTTGATTCGAGTTTGCCAAGTAATGTGGAGTTAAGATTTGTGAGCATTTGGGAGCAGTATGTTAGGCACGGCAAAAGATAGGCATGGGTGATTGTGGTTCTAGATTCAGGGGTTAGGAATTATTTTATAACTGTAGAGAAGTCCTAGTTTTTGATGGGTTTTCCTGATACAGTTATTTATATGGAGGTTGAATTTTAGCTGATCATCAATGGTTACACTAAGGAGTTTAATACTAGAGTCAGCAACTATGAGAGTGTGATTTAGTGCCATTATTTGAAAAGTAGATTTGATATGAGTAACAGTTTTGAGGAGAAAGATTAAGAGTTTTTTTTGGGGGGGGATTAAAGATGAGCTGTTTATTGGTGAGCCAGGTTTCAACAGAGTTGAAAGAAGACTGTGTAGCTGTTAGAACTTCAGAGGGTGAGTTATCAATGATGATAACTGTGGAGTCATCTGCATATTGGTCTAATGAGGACTGTGGACAAGAGGAGTAGAGTGAGTTGGTGAAGATATTGAAAAGTAGTGGTCCAAGGATGGATCCTTGGGGAACACCCATTTTCATTGGAAGGAGAGATGATAGCAAGGAGTGCCATCTTACTGATTGCTGTCGGTCAGTGAGATAGCTGGAGAACCATGCTATTGTTGTAGTAGAGAAGTTGAGATCAGGGACTTCATTCAGAAGTAGAGGATGTGAGACCGTGTCAAAGGCTTTTGAGAGGTCAAGGAATAAGCATGAGATTACTTTATGATTATCTCTAGCTATAGAAATGGTGTTGAGAAAGTACCACTACAGCTCTACTTTCCTATGTTTGGGTCAGAAACCGTGCTGAGTGGGACTGAGAAGTGTGCCCTGTATAAGATATTGCATTACTTGCGTATGTATACATTTTTCTAAGACTTTAGACAGAGGGGAGAGGATAGCTATTGGTCTGAAGTTTGAGAGTTCTGTGGAACCGCCACCTTGTGAATAGGTATGGTGTAGAATTCTTTCCAGATAGCAGGTACTTTAGCTTCAGAGATGTAATGGTTGATTAAAATGGGTACTGGCAAAGCAATAGAGGGATCAGCTATCTGAAGTAAGAAAGATGGGGATACTGTCAAAAGAAACAGAGCACGATTTTAGTTTGGAAAGAAGGGTTTTGATGTAAGCAGTAGGGACTGCTTTAAGGAAAAAAAGAGTTTGCAGAGTTGGCTGTGGGTGGAGGTTCCAAGCAATTACAACATGTTACTGGAGTATTTTAGGTTAGGATTGAAATGTTTGGCTATTGACTGAATGAAACAGGCGCTGAATGAGTTAGCAGTCTCTTTGGGAGATTTGTCAGGAGATGGAGTAAGTGAAGTAGGATTACCAGGATGAAATATTTGGTTTATGGCATTCCAGAATTTTTTTGGATCTGATTTTAGGGCAGTTGGAGAGTTACAGTAGAAGTCTTTTTTATCTTTATCAATAAATGTTTTTGTCTTATTTCTCAGTTCTTTATACTTTTGCAAATCTGCTGGTAGTTTAGTTTGGGTCTAAGTTTTCCAGGCTCGGTCTCTGGCTGTCATGAGAGTCTGAGTATTCTTAGATAGCCAAGGGGATATAGTAGCTTTTATCCTTGCTTTCCGTAAAAGGGCTAGTGAGTTTAAGATATTTAGGAAGGTTGAGTTAAAAGCTTGAACTGCTTCATCAAGTGGGAGCTTGGTGAGAAAGTTCCAATTTATTCCGAGTAAGATATTATTAAAAGTTTATGTGATGAATTCGGATAATTTACGACAGGTTATGTATCTATGTGGTTTAGATAAGTGGAAGGTATGTCTAAGTACCTTTACTGGAGAGTGGTCATTCAGGGAGTCAGACAGTGTTTCAGGACTATGGTATTTAGAGAGATTTGAGACAAGAATCCAGTCAATGAGTGTACTGGTAGAATGAGTGTTATTGGTATGCATAGGTTGGGAGATAAGTTGTGAAAAGCCATATAGATTTATATAGTATGTTGAGTTAGGACTGGTAAGTGTTTCCCAATTTATGTTCACGTCCCCAAGGAGGATGATTTCATTAGGGATGTTTTGGGAGAGGTAAGAGAGAATGCTTTCCAGTAAGGGAATGTTGTCCCCTGGTGGAATGTAGACCGATACGACAGTAATAGTAGTGTAGTCATTGAGCTTAATGTTGGCTACCAGTAATTCTGCAGGGAGAAAAGGAAGGTATAGACAGCTTTGAGTATGTAAAAGTGAGGTTGCTGGAGTATACAACTGCAATCCCCCCTCCTTTTTTATTAGGGCAATTAAGCTGTGCTATATTATATCCAGGAGGTAGTGCGTCCGTATTTAGGTTTTGTGGTTTAAGCCATGCTTCTGTAAGGGAAACAATGTCTGGGTTTTGAGCAGATATCCAAGCATTAAGTTGGCTAACTTTATTAAGTATGTTTTGAGTGTTTATAGAGTAAAGGGGGGTTTCTATTATTTTTTTTTGGTAAATTACTTGTGGTTGATGAGGTATTGTGAGGAGTGGTAGAGTTAAGGACTGTGTCCTGGGTTAGGGTGGATACCACCTTATGGTAGTAGTGAAATAGGATAGTAGTTAGGTTTGATAGTTATTGGGTAGCATTTAATGTATTTTGATTTATTTGTAGATATTATGGAATGGGAGGGGGGATTTTTATTTTGGGGAGTTGTACATTCATGGGGAGGATGGATGCAGATATGAGTATTGGTTGTTGTGTTAGCTTAAGAAAATTCTAGCAAACAATTCTTAACAGCAGTATAATCAAATAATTCATGATCAGATAATTTAGACAGAAAAGTTACAGCTTTACTATGAAGTAAAGGGGTCAGGAACCATACCCAGACCCTTTGGTCAACATCATACTGTTTATATACCCTCTCAAACATATGAATGAAACTATCAAAATTATCCCCCTTTGTAAACTGTAGAAGAAATTTACTGACCTTTGTTGCTTCTGGGGTCTGGTTACTCCCTTCCACATTACCTCCATGACGCTGGTGAAAAGTCAGCATCTCCTGATCATGCTGCCTCTGCATCTCCTTCTCCTCAGCTTCCAAGCATAGCAGTTTCTCATTCTCCTCAGCCTTTAGACATTTCAGTCTCTGCTGCTTCAGTTTCCAAAAGTCTGGCCTCCAAGTCAAGTCTCTTTAGCGCCAGATGGATTTTTAAGTCCTCTGCAGAAAGGTTGAGCTGTCCATTCTCGGAGTGTTGTACATCTCCACAGCCAGTCTGATTGTCCTGCTGGTTGCTATTCTCTGATGCAGCTGTGACCAAAGTTGCAATCATGTCTGCTTTAGTCAGGTTTCCATGCACCAGTCCTTTAGCCTTGCAGATCTCAGCCAACTGGCTCCTTTTCAGCTTACTGTACCCCTCTGCTGACATGCTTGCCTGCTCTCCCTGACTAAGCTAACAAAAGAAATAAAACAATTGTGATCTGAACTCTGAATATTCACTGCGTGGCTGAATTAGAGTACAAAAACACCTTCAGTGATCACTGTACACAAGCTAAAGGAATTTACTATCCACACCACTACAAGCCAATTAGTATGTGATGTGGCTAACACCACTATCAAACAATTAATATTTGATGTGGATATCTCACCACTGCCAAACAATTAATATGTGACACCCGTGCACTAGCCCAGTAATCAAGGAGCCTCAATCCTCACCACTAGCACCAGTGAGGGGCGTGCACATTGGGGGAATAACAATTACACACACTGTAAAGTACAATTTCCCTTAAGAGAACACAGAGATCACTGTCAGCCTGGGGCTGGTTTTTCCCCTTTCTCTCCAGATCCCAATAAGACTCCTCACTGGCACAGCTATAGGGTCCAGCTCTCAGCCTAGTGGTCAAGCTAAAACCTCCATCTCCCTCTCTGTCCAACCAGTGCTTCATGTCCCTGCCCAAGTAGCTAACACACACACACACACACACACACACACACACACACACACACACACACACACACACACACACACTCTAAGATTTGATTTATATGCAAACACACAGACAATCCTGGGGATGGCTGGCACAGGTTTTCCACCTATGCCCCCTTTCTGCCCAGACTATAAGGTAGCACCAACTGCCTGCAACCACTAATATCAGCTACTATAAGGCCCTTCCCAAAGTTTCACTGTGTAATGTTACTGTTATCCAAATAGTAAGTGTGACTGAGCAGCAAGACTATTGGAGTGGCTTGGACAGTATTACAAAATGCAAGCAAGTACTCTCTAACAGCTTAAATTATCTCTACACAAAACAGCCACAGTTAAAAACTTTAAAAATATTTAATAATAAAAACACAAAACAAATATCATCAATGCAACACAGTGCTAATCAAGAGTTCAGAAATGACAGGAACTTTAAAACAATACTGTAGGATAGTCTGACATAAATATAGAAAACAGCTAGCCTAATCTGGCTAAATTCTATCTATCTCTAAGAGAAATATTAAGTTCTAAATAACTTTACTTACAGAGCAAAGCAAGTGTCTGGTGAGGTGTTGCCACATCTAGATCAAGATACAAAATGCTCAGTCTTTCTCTCTGAGAAAGTCTTAAACTGATGATACCCAGTATTGTTGATTCATTTTACATTACATCATTTTTATCACTTCTTTAATTCCCAGGCTAACAGAAACTCAGAATTTAAATTTCTTTCTAAACTGCACCTGGCCAGGAAGCCACAGCAATAAGACACTTTTACATGTAAAATCTTGCAGTTATCTATGTCTTAAAACAATACAACACATTTGCTGGTCCAGACATCCTGTCTCCCAGCCTGAGATCAAACACAGTTTTAATTCTTTATCATCTTTCTTCCAGCATGGTGCACTGTGGTTACATCTTTGAAGTTCAGCATATAACAGTTTTCTTACATTTAGTTTCCTTATTTGTAAAAACAAGCCTGTGGATTACATTAATATTTACAATGACATAGAATTATCTACAAAAGCCTATCTAGCTATGCTGGCAGCCTTCACAGGCCAACTGCCTGGGTCAGTGGACACGTTTGTGTATAGGGATGACAGTGGCTATCCTCCATTCAGCTGGGACAAAACCGGTACTAAGGCTTTGGTTGAATAGGGTGCCTAATGGAGCTGAGAGCTCATGCCTGAGCTCATGTAGGATACAGCCAGGGATTTTACTGGGTCCCACAGAGATAATTTTTTGCCTGTGAGAGGGGATTAAAGACCTGCTCACTGGTGATGGGGAGCAGGTGCTGGGGATGTCCTGGTTTACTGATGGGGAACAGTGGGGTGAAGGTTTCACTGAACCTGTCTGCCAGCAGGTTGGCTATATCTAAGGCATTTGTATATGTGGTGCTGCTGACCATTAGGTCAGAAGAGATATGGGTGTTACCTTTGAGATTGTAGACATATGTGAAGAAGGCCTTGTGATTGTCCTTAGTGGATGTGACCAATTTGGACTCAAATTTAGCCTTACAGGAGTTCACCAGTGAACTTATTTACTTGTTAAGACAAAGGAGAGATTGCTTCCAACTTGGCACCTGCTCCTTCTTGGTCCTGGACAGCATTTTATTTCCTTTTATTAGAGTTTGTTTATTGCTGCTGTCCACCAGACAGGTTTACTCTTCCTTGAGGAAGATGATTTGGTCCTTACGGAAGTTGACAGAATATAAGGAATTAGGTATTATTTTAGTAGTAATTTTAATTATATAACTAAATGCCTTAAAAGTTACAGCCAAGGCATTCAAAGTTACTGGCTTAAGTTTCAAGAACTTTTACAACAAAAAATAATTGACTGTCTTTTGAGGTTGCTCATAAGATATGTTTGACCCATCACTAAGTACTGTTCAACCCATTACTGAGTACAACATGTTGTTGTGCTCCTACAAGAAAGGTGATCTCCTGATTTTAGAAGGTATTCAATGAAAATGTACAAGGAGTATGACTACTTGTAGAGATAAATCAAATTCCCATCTAGAATGGAAAGTCTTGGCCTCTTTTCAATCAGTTACAGACACCTGAGGGGTAAACTTTGTTTAGACAGAAGGCTCTGAATAGAGTTCTCCACTAAATATACTGAATTGGTAAATACAAGAATATTAACCAAAAGTGCATTTTTACTTACAGAATTATGAACTCAAGAACAGTCTTTAAAACAAACAATTTAATGCAGTCATTGGTTTGACTTCAGAATAGGGTTCTTTAAAGTCATCGTGTTTGCAGATATTTAAAAAACAACTTGATGGTTGGGTCCCAGATGTATAGATTCATTGAGTCTGCATTCTGAATGGCTTTTGAGCTTTATTTAGGAATTAACTAGAGATATTGTTCATAGAGATGATCATAGATTACTACTAAGCTAACTGCCCTTGCGAGACATTTTAAGCCTAGCCAATTATCCCTTGTGAGACTCAAACCCTGCACTTTATGCTTGCAAGGCAAACACCTTAATCATTAGGCCATCCTCCCAACCCCTTAGGTTAGTACTAAGCTAACTGCCCTTGCGAGCCATTTTAAGCCTAGCCAATTATCCCTTGTGAGACTCAAACGCTGCACCTTGTGTTTGTAAGGCAAACACCTTAACCATTAGGCCACCCTCCAACTAAACAAATGAATTGGACAATTCCACAAAATAGGTCAATTCTACTAGACACACCTATGGCACACACTTTATTAACCAGCCTATCTTGTACTTCATTTAGTACCACACTGACACCTTACCTCCAGTTAAAATCACTCATTCTGCTACTCTGATCAAAAAGATGGGGTCCACACTTAATGCTGTTTAAGGAGGAAGCCTCTGCAAGGGTACCCAAAAGAAGCCCCCTACAACAGACCGAGATCAAAGGCGTACATGCAGTAGGCAGCAAAACCTGACAATGTTAACATGCTTTGTTTTCTGCGGTTAAAAATCTTCTGCTTGAAACTGCTTTGACATGTCCATCAAGTAGTGAAAAAATGGAAGCATAGTAAACACAGCAGCCTTCTGCAAGCTTGTGGAATGAAAACTATTATCCATAACTAAGGCTATCTACTAAACAAAAGGGCAACTACAGTCCATTTCTTCCTAGCTCTATGAAACATCAGTAAAAGAGTTAGGGTACGGGCCTACAGCCAAGACCAGAGAAACTCCAAATGTACAATCCAAAAAGCAGCCACTTAGTCACTCAAAACCTTAAAGCACAGGGGCAAGAAAGGAGCAGGAATGAAAACAAAAGAGCAAACAGTACCATCCAAAGACACAGTAGCAAGGACAACAAGAATTACAACTGCTCATCTTCAGCTTCTGCCCCTTATGCTTATGTTCCACCATTTCAGAACAGACTAAGTTTAGTGAATAAAAATGATCCAGGAGCCTCATTTTGTTCACGACTATGTATGGTGCAAGCCGTAAGAAATGTCTGTAGTTTATGGCACAGTTTACATGCCTTGTGGAATACAAGGCACAGCAGTCTTCAGCAGAAAATAGACATTATTGATGTGGACCAGCTACGTACATCTGTCTTCATGGATAATTTAAACACAAGTTAAAGACTTTTTTTTAAGTCCAGGTATAAAGTTGTGCCCAGCATGATGCGTAAGGGACAAAATCTCCATGGGAGTGCTTCCTTCTAGCATTTAACCATTTAGGTCTAGATACTATACATGATTAAATAGGTTACTCTGTACACTGACTTGTGAAGTTATTACAGTTTAATCTGCAGTGCCAAAAAAAAAAAAAAACAGCCATCAGTTACCAGATAAGCAAAGAAGGAACATATCTTATACAGGATGCTTACGTCACAGGTTAACAGAATTGTTATGTACGTGTACAACACAGCAAAACCTTTAATATGCAGATGACCGTGGATTCAGAACTTAATCTTAAACTTTACCAGGCTGTGGCTGTGGGGGACGGGTTGAAAGGCTACAAAAAATAGTTTAAAGACGTAAAATACTTTTGCTCTCATTTCTTCTGAGCACATTTGCAAAGCAATATGTATGCTTCCTGTGGCACTTGAGTGTGTATAACTTTTTGTAAGTTTTCTGTAGAAATTTGAGACAGGAAATGAAAAGAAGAAATGCATGAAAATTGTGTTTGAACTGCAACGTGTAACTTTCTGCAACTTATCAGGAAAGACTTAAATTACCTGCATCTAATTCAGTCACACAAGGATTTGGAGACAAGAAAACAGAGGATCAGACTTTCAAGATGACTGCACACTTAGTAACAACAGCTTAATTTCAGGTCTCCCAGTGTGAAAACAGAAACTCAGAAAACAGAGCTACTGGATTTGTCTTTTTGGGTAAATTTCAGTTACTGGCAAATAAGTGCACTGCTTGGATGCCACCAAAGAAGAAGAAATTCAGAGAAGCTGAAAGAAAATCAGTCAGAAAAAGTAAGGAGAAAACACTATCTAGGAAGAATCCTGCAGCTGTTCAGCAAAAAGCAGTTCAAACTTCAGCTTTGGTTTCAGACATGTCTTCCAGTAATCTCAAGGAAAAAATAAGTCAAATTGCTCAGAGCTGATAAAAACAAAATGCTGAGGGAGTATATTAACTCAAATAATAAAAGGAAAAAAATGGAAGAATCTTTATATATTCAGATGAGCTGATAAAAATTTAATAATCAGAGGCTGAAATGAAGAAAAGGTTGACTGACAATGAGACTGCTCAAAAAAAGACGCTTCAAAAAATGGTAGCAGTAGAGGACAGAACACATAGGGAAAACCTGAGATTTACTGCTGTACCACAGAAACTGGAAGACGCAGACTGCATTCACTTTATGAAAGCACACATAAGCAACTGCACTGGTATTCCATAGCAGGCATTGATAACTGAACGGGCTCAGTTTGCAGCCAAAACCTTTCATATTAAAGATGCAATCCTATCAGCAGAAGAGATGATTCTGTCAAAAATATGACGGAAGGACAAAGTACCGAGTTGGGACAGTAGAGTGTTTATGGAAAATGACTACTCCCTGTACACCTGACAGAAGAGGAGTAAATTTATTCCAGCAATCAGGGAATTCCAGAAAAGTTGTGAGATTCAAGCTGCTGTATCCAGTTGTCTTCATATTATTTTGTCCTGGAGGGTCAATGATACTTTTTGATGCAGAGCACGTGAAGCAGGAACTACAAAAGGCTGTCCAACAAAAAGTGAGCTATCAAACAGCAGAAGATTCTGCAATAAAGCTCACAGACTATGCCAGTGATATATTTTCCAATGTTGCAAATGAAAATGCTTCAGAGAGAGAGAGAGACAGTAAAAAAAAGTACAGAAGCTGACTAGAAGAACTAGGAGTGCGTTGGAAATGAACCAGAGAATGGATATGAGAGATTGAGATCAACAGGAAAAAAGCCGGCAACTCTGAAATTAATGAGTAAATATGGGATTATAAAGCATGAAATACGTTTGTGAAATATGACAGAACAAGAAAACCTGGAAATACTGGACTTGTTTGACTTTGTTAAACTTGTAGAGGACTCCAAAGCATTTGCGCTACTTCGTGTCATTAGTATTTGAAAAAACATTAAGGACAGAGAAAGAGGAAGGAAAGAGATAACTAAGTAAAACAATCTTTGTTCTTAACAGTACTTTTATAAAATAAAAGTCACTGTAAAACTCCTCTGCCAATCATGAGCGGACAGATGATCCACTGTGGCAACCCATAACTGGGAAAAGCCAAAAGAAGAACAGTACTTTTATAAAATATGACATGCACTAAATGTTGTAAAGTGCAGCATTTTCAGTTATTTTTGTGTGCAATAGATATATTAAAGAGGTGCCCCTTTTTCCTTTCTTAATTCTTGTTTAGTTTTAAGAAATGTAGGCAGTGCAGTGTAAAAAGAGAAGACAAGCTGGCCAAAAGAGGACGACACAAGTAAAATTGATATGCTTTTTCTTGCTTTTGCATAGGGGACTGAATGGATTAAGACCTCTGCCATAATTTAATACGTTTTAAGGGGAAACAAGTAAATATACACACAGTGAATACAATGAAAAGTTTTCCTCTAGCAAATACATGCTCATACTGCAACATGAGAAGTTCATAGCTGAAGGCAACTAAGTAGCTGGTTCTCATGTTTCTATGGAGATAATCTGATAAGCGGCAATAAAAACAAAATACTTCTTTCTTTCTTTCAATGACCAAGAGATAATGTTTTCTGAAAGCATTCAAGTTGTTTTCTAAGTCTGGGAGAGGAATAAAGGTAAGACAAAAATGGAAAGCACTTGATATAAGCAGAAGTGCAGGCTGTACTATGCATCCGAGCATGGATAGGTTAAAATTCAAGCTTGTGCGTGTGGCTGTCAGTCTAGGACAATTGCTCCTATTAACAGGGTTAAACATTATTTGAAGCTGTATACATTTTGGTGTGTTTGTATTAAGTCAGTGAGTTCTGAGGGTGTTCTGGGGGCGAGTTTTTTTGTTTGAGGGTTTTCATTAAAACAAAGTCTTGTAAGATGTGACATAGGTTCAAATGGATATGATAAGAAACAACTGTATAACATGACAGATTCAAATGGATATAAGAAACAACTGTATAACATGACCACCCTGCCAAACATTAGTGTATGCATGTAACACAAAAACTGAAACTAGACATTAAAAAAGGCTGTTATACATAACAGCTGGGAATAATAACAATGACAACACTTTCCATATTATCTTTAAATGTGGATGGTCTCACAGATGTATACAAGAAAGAAAGAGAAGTGAACTATATTAAAAATGCAGAATGCAAAAAGCTGTGCTACAGGAGACGCACTTGGAAAGAACTGAGCATGTGAATTTAAAGGAAGTTTTCCAGGATGTTTATTCAGCGGAATATCTGGGGCAAAGGAAAAGGGGAGTGCTTATAGTAACTGTGAAAGGAGCTCCAATAGTGATAGAAGAGAGGAAAAAAGATAATAGCAGATTTGTAGTACTAAGGGGCTAATGGCAAGGGAGGAAGATTATGCTGGCATGTATTTATATTTCAGCTAAAACTGCTACAAAACAGCTTAATAAAATTCTGGGAGAAATAATCAGCTTTCAGCAGAGAATATTACTTATAAGTGGGGACTGGAAATTGATTGACAACAGTCAGGATTTATCTGTGGGACCTCAAAGGGAAAATATAACATAAAGGGATAGATTTGTGAAGAAATTTATGAAGATATTTGGAATGGCAGATGCAAAATCAGTACTAGGAGCACAAGTCAATTTCTCAAGAACAAAATTAAGGTCCAAAGAGGGAGGGATAGGTTTTCACAGGGACCAGATGTGGAGGACACCTTTCAGGAATTGTTTAACCTCAAAACGAGAAGCCAATGGTGGATTCAAAGGCAAACAAGTGGAAATTGCTGACAAGTGAGCTTTAACAGAAGAATATGCCAAGCTAGCATGGAGCAGTTCACAAGAGTTAGAGAGAACCAAAAGGGACTCCCACTAAAAAGGGATCTTGGTGAGGCTTAAGATACCAAACAGAAAATCTCTTCCATTTGGACAAATATAACTTTATGGTATTAGGTTTCCTGTCCTCCTGCAGACTCTAAGCATTTCCACAGAAACTTGTGTCGAAAGGGGATTAAAACCCTATCACCCAAACTGTCAATTGAAGTGTAGACAAGTGAGGGTGAAGGAGAGACCCCTTGTCTTGTGTGAGACGATCCACTAAGTGAGATAACTTGTGATGATTGTGCCTGGCCAGATGAAAGATTAGGGGGAACCAGTGCTGACTGGGTGGCCAAAACAAAGTCACAAGCAAGATTCTTGTTTGATCTTGTGCAGGACCCTGGGAAGAAGAGGAAGAGGAGGAAAAGCATACATGAACATCCCCTTCCAGGAAAAAGACTTGGTGTCCACCTTTGAAGCCAGAGGACTTAGGACTTTGGAACAGAAGCAAGGAAGTTGTCTATTTAAAGGACAAGCATAAAGATCCACTTGAGGAATACCCCTGCAGATGAACTATGCCCAGAAACACTTCTCTGTGAAGCTCTATTTGTGAGATTGTGCCCTAAACCTGCTCAGTCTGCTGCTCAGTCTGCCACAAAGCTTTGCTTTGAAGAAATGTACACTTCCTGAAGAGAAACTGCTGTTGGATTGCCAGATCCCAAGCTTGAAGGGTGAGTCTGCAAAAAAGATAAGCCCTTGCCACCCCCACTTGCTGATGTACCCACGTGACTGTGGTGTTGTCTGTATAGACCTTTAAAGGGCCTAGGGACCAAAGAAAGTGGAAGGCTTGGACAAGAATAAGCACCCCCATCTCTTTTATGTTGACATGGCATAGCTACTGATGAGGAGATCAGGGATGCTGAACCCTCAGACTGCCAGAAGCACCCCCACCCCTGATCTAAAGCATCAGTAAACAGTTTATGAGACAGAGTAGGAAAAGGGTTCCTGGGCTGAGGTCTATGAGCTGAATCTGCCAATGAAGCTCGAGTTTGAAACAAGGGAACCCCACCAACTGCAGGTACCACTGGAACTTCCTCATATGAGGTTTAGCAAAAGACGGCATGTGAATGGTCAAAGCCATGAACTCCAGAGCACTTAAAAATTCCCTGGCAGGAATGAGCCAGAGACGAAGTAAAGACTGGAAAAGTAGGTTGTTAGAAACAGTACCTAGGGAGAAAGCAGAGAAGCCAGCACTGGAACACTAAAACCTGCAACCAAGAAAATAAAATTCTGAGAGGGGTTCAAGACAGACTTATGGAGATTGAAGTTGAAACCCAGAGTGTGCAGGAGGAGTCTGGTAAAGTGTAGGTCAGGCAGGAGCCTAGACAGGGAAATATTGGTATGCTTTAAAGACTGCAAAAAGCCATGACTGGAGCCAGGCAGTTGATGAATATCCTTGGTGCTGTGGAAAGACAAAATGGCAAAGCAGAGAGTTGAAAATGAGAGGAAGAAACAAAGAAATGTAAAAAATTCCTGAATAGACAGTGAAAAGGAATATGAAGAGAGCCATCCTTCAGATATAGAGAAATCAAAAAGGCCTTAGGAAACAGTGTCAGGAGGTATAGCATCCTGAAGGAGGCTACCTTGAGAAACTATATAGAAAGGAAAGGCCTAAAACAGACCTCCAGGAGCCATCTTTCCTGGGAACCAGAAACATCCTGGAATAAAACCCTGTACCCCTTAGGAGGGCTGGAATAGTCTGAATGCCACCATGAGCCAGTAAAATCCTGCAATACCCACAAAAAATGATGAATTTGGCCCAGAAGGGGTTGGAGAATGGCCAAGACAATAAAACAGCCTTGAGGGATAACTGACAGAAATAAAGACTCTGTAGTAATATATTGCCAAACAGGGAGAGATAGATGAAGTCTGAGTGAGAAGAGATTCTGGCCAAGGGGAAAGGAAGGCAAAATGTCAAATGGAGGCAGAATTGTCCTGAAAAGTAGGCTTTTGGGGTCAACGCATCTGACTGGGTTTGTCAGAAAAAATATGCCTAGGAGCCTTCTTCCCTTTAGAAGGCTGATGAGGCTATCTATGAACAAAAGCAATTTTAGCAGGATAATGTTTCTCCAAAACTTACATAATCTGTTTAAGATCCTTCATGGCCTTTGCATTGGTCTTGTAAGGTCTTAAATAAATCATCAACTGCAGTATCAAAGACATTTTGATTATCCAAAGGACCATCAAGAAGCTTAGCCGTAATAGCATCAGGTAAAACCTGAAAACTATGCCAAGAATGGAGTCTCAAGAGAGAACCTGAAGCAGAAGCTCTAGACAATGCATCGGCAGCACAGTAGCTACATGTGATGGAGTGATGAGCCACCTAAGAAATGGAGCCTACCAAGAAAAGAGCAGCAGACCTGGCCTCAGAAACAAGCAGGTTGGACTGAACCCCCCCCCCCCGCCAATTTGATACAAAGGGGATAAAATTTATCTGGTCATGTGTGAGTGATATTTTATGGCATGGAATGCCAAAGTGGCAGAAGTATACACTTTCTTCCTCAGCCTCTCTATAGCTCAACTGCCCTTGTCAGAGGAAAGAAGCTTGGAAGAATGTAAAAGCCTGGAAGACTTATTAGAAGAGACAGAGACCACAGCTGGGTCAGGAGGAGGACACCTGTAAAGGAATTGAAAGCCTCAAGGACTTAATAAAAAAAGTCAAGCTTCTTACGAGCAGTAGACTGGGAGTCAGCAGCCAAGGAATCAGCAAAAAAAATATCAAGCAGAGCCAAGATAGGGGAAGAGCAGAAGACTTAGGAAGTCTATCTGCAACTCCTCATAATAGCTTTTCTGGATGTCAGAGACCTGGGAGCAGTCTCACTTAAAATGCTCCATGAGAACCACAGTATTCCCAAAGGGCAATTCCTCCCGGAGAGTCAGGACTTGAGGATTCCTCCTCACAGTCATAATCCAAAGGTGATGTCAAATGGGAGGAGTAAACTAAGGAATCATCATCTGAATCAGATTTCTCAGCGGAAGAGTCAGGAGCAGAGTCCCTAGATCCCTTAGGTGTACATCACCCAGGAGGAGTAGGACCAGAAACCCCCTCTAATGGTCTCAAAGCCATCAGAGCATTAAACAAGCCCTGAGTAAAATCCTGCCACTCTTTAGGATCCCTGGAAGAGAGGAAATGCGCTTGTTCTCCATCTCTTCCTAAGAGGGATGTAGGCTTTAACCAACCTTGTCTGCTCTCTGAACCCAGCCTAGACTCAATCAGGGTACCAGGAACCTTCTCCCTAAGATATTGGGAATCCCCCTTGACCACTCAGATATAATCAGCTGTGGTTCCCCTTAACATCCACTGAGAATGTCTGCAAAGCCTCTGACAATGCGCAAGAAGCCAGTTTCATGCCAGCCTCCAATATGTTTGCGGCGCAGGGAACCAAAAGCAGCACCGGATGTTCTATAGAGTTATAGGTTCATAGGCAAGTACTAGGCTATTGACCCTGGGGTCTATATAAGCCTCCTAGCCAAAGAGATTCCCTGGCTTTCATCACCCAAGAAAATTATTTTCCTGTCCCCCTGTCAAGCAGTGCTGCAGACGTGATCCCCGGGGTAAATTCTCTATTTCCCATCCCGTATTATCCACCTCAACAGACATCCAGAGTTGGCTGGACAGCAGCAGCAAAAGACCTAGAATTCTTGGCTTTTTTTTTTTTTTTTTTTTTTAAGTAGTGGTTATACCTCAGAGTGGCAGATTCAGCCATGGCACCCTAGTTCAGTAACTTGAGGCATTGGTCATCAAGATAAATGGAAAGTGAAGACAGACAGCTGTGAAGTGTTTTCAGAGCAAAAGCCTTACAAATCAAGAACAAAGTGTGGTTGTAAGAAGCACCTACACAAAACATGCACTTGTTGAGATGAGCCTTATGTGGAATCTTTCTCCCATACTGACATTTCTCTTTCAAAAAGATCACATGAACTCTCAAAATACAATATAAAGGAAAGAAAAAAGAACCCCAATGGGGTACTTACCTGCAAGAGGCTCAATATAAAACAGCTCACCAAAGTGCTTACAAACAGAGGTATTACTATGGCATTCATGGTGGGGACAGAAGTTCTGAGGTTGGAGCATCTGTACATCACTGTTATGCTCTACCTTGATGCAGGGAGCATAAATCTAACATAAGACGTCGGTAATAGGTAAAGACTTTGGTTTACCATCCTTGGTAGTTGATCCCACAGGTTATGAATACCGCAACAGTGATATGGAAGGACATCTAAGGTAATGATTCGTCTGAGCTGAGAGACAGGATCTGAATTGCCTAGACATAGCAAGGTCTTAAGTTTAATTCTGTTGGCCGCCAATAAAGGAATTACTAGAAAATGGAAATCAAAGTCCAAACCATCTGCATTTGAAATACTGAATATTATAAAATACATAAAAGAACTGGAAAAGGGAAGGAGCAAATTATATAGAAATAAATGGAAATTGTGGCAATGATACAGGCAGAACAATATTCAGGAAGAGAAAGCGTGAGATTTAAAGGAATGCAGGAATTAAGCAATTTGTGTATTGTTGGACTAATGATAGTTACAAGGAAAGAAAAGATCTGATATTTATACAGATTATTGTTTCTAACAATTAATATATAGCACTTTTATTGTATGCTTTTTAGTCTTCGAGCGTATTTTATTGCTATTAACTAATCTGCAAAAGTAACTGATTTGTCTGCAGTTAAAAGTATTCTGTATCTTTACAAATCTTTATCTGTTTAAAAACTTTCATTTGTGGCTTAAGTGCTTACTGTCTGTAGGCTATTGTTTTTAGCTGAAGTATTTCTTTACCTTGGCTTGTTTGTGCTAATTGTCTGCTGAGTGGGAGCTGGTTCTTTTGTGTTCTTGTAAAAAAAAAAAAAAAAAAAAAAGTTGTTCTTCTGGTATTTAAGCCCCAACTTTGATAGGGTTTCTGTCTATACACATTGAGCAGAGTGGGTGAGAGTTGTTGACCGCAACAGTTAGCTGAGATATATAAGTATCCTGTTTTTTTTTCGACTAATTTATACAGATTATTGTTTCTAACAATTAATATATAGCACTTTTGTCTGCTTTTTAGTCTTCCTGTGTATTTTATTGCTATTAACTAATCTGCACAAGTAACTGATTTGTCTGCAGTTAAAAGCATTCTGTATCTTTACAAATCTTTATCTGTTTAAAAACTTTAATTTGTGGCTTAAGTGCTTACTGTCTGTAGGCTATTGTGTCGCCACCCACCCTCCCAATTGGTGTCTTGCTCTTATACTTGGTGGCTTTGCAGTTGCCCGCCCCTACTGTAAATCTGATCTGTGACACTCCTCCCAGTCTAGTGTTATTAGCTCATTCTACCTAATACAGAGAGAACATTTGATAAGGCCTTCTGTTTCTCCTTTTTCCCTTTCAAAAAAAGGGAAAAAAAAAAAAAAACTTTTGCCTGAACCTCCTTATGTTCCGACTGTACTTCTCAAACATTTTGGAAATATAGAGTATATTTCAGAGCATTTATTATACCTGTAATTTCCTTAATATTGCTACAACTCAAGTGCTCTAGGTTGCACAGCATCTGAAGTGTTTGTGTGTTTTAGCTGCTTTCCTGTATATATAGACTTCTCTGTTTCTTTAACTAAATAAGCTCTGCAAAGTTGTTTTATTGCATTCCTGCCTGTATTTCTGAGTTTTCTGCACTTTTAAAGTTTGTTTTTGCTTAGTTTAAACTGGTAGGCTACACATTCAAGTGTGCTAGCCGAATTAAAGCATTTACTGTGTTAAAAAAAAAAAATCCTTGTTTCCTGCCTTTACTGAACTAGAATAGTCCAGTCTTCAGGTATTGCTGATCTCTGGGCTGTGTCATAGTTCCTGTGTTGCCCAAATCCTTATTTGGATAGGAGGAAGCCTCTTTGTTCACCAGTGAGAGTGGGGAGCTCTGAGCAGCCTATCTGTCCCTTGAGGAGTGCTTCCAGCCCAGTGACTTGCAGCTTATTGGCCGTTTTGGGCCATTTCCTGTGTCTTCAAACCCCCTGCTTTAAAGCCAGCTTTAGCGCGCTTTTGCGCTTGAAAGTTAAAGTTTGTCCTGTTTGTTGCATTTACCTGTTGAGGCTACACACTCAACTGTGCTAGCCTGTGTTACATATTTATTGCATTTTCCTGCTGTCGGTTGCAAAAAAGAAAAAAATAAATAAATTATCCTTGTTTCCTGTCTTTCCTGACCTAGAGTAGTCCAAATACAGGCTTTGCTGTATTCTGGACTTTTGGAAAGTTCCTGTGTTGCCCATTTCCTTTTTTGGATAAAGGGAGGCTTCTTTGTTCACCAGTGGCAGTGGGGAGCTTAAAGCAGCCTATCTATCCCTGGAGGAGTGTTTCCAGCACAAGAATCAGGTAGTCTATTGGCCGTTTTGGGCCAATTTTTAGCTCTTTGAAGTCCCCCTGTATAAAACCAGCTTTAGGGCGGCTTTGCGCGATTTTGCGCATAGCGCAGCATTGGGCAACGCCACTTAACTGGGTTTAATTCTCGGCTCCACAAAGTCTGCTCTTCATTTTTTCCCTTATAACTGACCTAGTTCTCATAATAAACACCCTATTCCTACTATAAAGCCTGGCACTTGCTCACTAAAGCAATTATATAAGTCAGCACTAAAAAATTAAAAGCACTACACCCTCACAAACTCCCTTGAGTACCTTGTTCCCCATTGGCCCTTTTTTCAAATTATAAAGGAATTCCCAATACTATTCTAGCATGTCCAAAGGTCAGTTGTAAATCTCCTCTCCAGACCAGCTGGTGAACCTGGGAATCATGAGGCAATGTTACAACTGCCTCATGTACACAGATAACCCTCTCCTCCTCCCAACAAATTCCAACACGTGAGAGATGCAACCATTTAGCCAAACTGAAGGCTAAGCTTTCTCAACTCAGTACTGGCGTAACCAGTCAGGAGGAGAAGGAAACCACACTCACTACAATTCCAGTCTCACATGGACCTACCACTACAGCAAACCACCAAACACATAAAAACACAAAAACATACTCGGAGGTTCTAAATAAAAATCTGCCTATGCAGCAGAGACCTCCAAAGCAGACACCCAAGCAACCGCTACCCAAAACAAAACACGTGCAACACATAGCTCATAAAGCCAGTGTGCTGAACAGTCACAGCCCTTAAGACTAAACAACACACCTGATACACTTGTACTAGGTGACTATCGTCAGGCACACTGACGTCCCGCTCACCAGGCTGAACAAGGAGAAGGTCACGGTGAGCTGCCTGTCGGGCGCTAGGACCTGCCACATAACACAAGCACTCAGGTCACTCTCAGGCAAATACAAATATGACTCGGTCATTGTCCATGCTGGTGTGAATGACCTGAGACGTACCTCCCTGGACTACATAAAGACAGACATAGAGGAGCTCTCTGAGCATGTAGCCCAGGTCGGTATGAGGCTGACCTTGAGTAGCATCTTACCCTCACCAAGAATGATGCCACAATATGAAGACAAGATGATCAATTTCAACAATTAGCTTAAGTATTGGTGTCATTCAAAGGGGATCCAATGCCTGTCAGCCTGGGATGACATGCTCGACAAGCCACGATGCTTCGCTAGGGACGGCTTGCACCTGTCACCCCTGGGCTTTTGGATATTGGCAAAGGCTCTTGCCTCCCCCCATAGTGCCTTTTTTAGGCAAGGCTCAAAAGACAAACCCACCTCCATAGGTATCACAAGGGATAAGAAACTAAGAGTAATGCTACTCAATGCCAGAAGTCTAAACCTCAAGATGCACGCACTCGAAATTCTCCTTAGCATGGAGAACATCGATATCTGTGCAGTAACAGAAACCTGGTTCAAGGCTCCCGAGAGCACCCCAGCACTACCAGGTTATACCTCATACCATGTTATTCGGCCCCAAAACTTGGACTGAACCACAAAAGGAGGGGGCGTATCAATATTCGTCAAAGATACCCACACCTCCAGGTTGGTGGCACAGCACGAAGCATCAGAGACTATCCATGTGCAACTAACAATGGGTAAAACTGCCTTCCAGTTTATAGCCTGCTACAGACCACCCTCCCAAACCCAGGAACCCCACTCGGCCTTCTTAAGTACACTGGAAAATATGAAGGTCTCTCCAAACACCATTATATTGGGTGACTTCAACTACCCAAACATAGACACCCTAGCCCAAAAGGTTCCTAGAATTTATAAACTCAAATGCTATGGAACAACTTGTTACCACTCCCACAAGAGGGGAAAACATACTGGACCTGATCATCACCAACATGGGGACTCTATGCTCCAGACCAGAAGTGTATCCCTCACTGGTAAGATCAGACCATATACTAATCTCACTAGATATTCACATCCCGACCCCAGCCCCTGCCCAGAAAACCACAGTGAAAACTTCTCTAAAGCAAATTTCACACTCCTCAAAACCGAGGTGGAATCCTTCAAAGCCCCCGGGCCTGTGGAAAATACGGCCCAGACCACAGAATTCTTTATAAACGCATTCTATGAACACCTTCAGGAATGCATGGATCATGCAATCCCAAATAAAACCAAGACCCAATCCTCCAAAGGCAGGCGCCCTTGTCTGGTGGGCCCCAGCCATAAACAAATTATACAATAGAAGGAGGAAGCTACTACATGATAGAGCAAAATCCCAAAAAGGGAAGGCATCTCTGATCAGTATTAGCAAAAAACTACGGGCACTCATAAAATTGTCTAAGGCTAGCTTCAAGAGAAAAATTGCTAAGGACACTAACTATAATCACAAGGCTTTCTTTAGTTATGCTCGGAACCTGGGTGGGAATTCCCAGATATGCTCAGAATTAGTCCAAAATGACAAAAAATACACTGAACCCACAGACATTGCCAACATCCTAGCTGACAGGTTCAGCGCAAACTTCTCCCCCCCTTCCCCACCAAAAGGGCAAATATCTATCCCAGCAGAGTGCTGCCCCCCTGACATCTCAGATGCTCAGGTAAGAGCCACCCTCTCCAAAGCAAAAAACACAGCATCAATGGGACCAGACGGTGTCCCGGGCTGCGTCCTACATGAACTCCAAGAAGAACTAAACCCAAACATAAAACTACTGTTCAATCTCAGCCTTACTACAGGATATGTACCCAAAGAGTGGCGTACAGCAACAGTGGTCCCTCTCCACAAAGGTGGTGCCTCAACGGATCCTGGAAACTATCACCCCATAAGCCTGACTAGCTTGGTCTGCAAAGCTATGGAAAGGATCATCATGGACCTCATAAATAAAGATATTGGGGACCTACAGACACTGGATCCTACCCAGTTCGGCTTTGTTAAGGGCAGATCCTGCCTCAAACCTGGTCGATTTCTTTGAAACAGTCACCAAGGCCATTGACGAGGGGAAGGTGGTCCACACAGCCTACCTGGACCTCGCAAAAGCCTTCAATACACTACCCCACTCGGGCATTATAGATAAGCTCACCAGCTTAAATATAAACCCCTATGTCACTAGATGGGTTGCAAACTGGCTCAAGGACAGAACCCACATGGTTAGAATTGCTGGAGCCATGTCAGACTCCAAACCAGTTACAAGTGGCGTCCCACAAGGCTCAGTCCTGGGACCTCTCTTGTTCGGTATATATTTCTCAGAGGTACAGGCCAACACGGAAGGACTGTGGCTGACCAAGTTCGCAGATGACTGCAAACTGGGCGCCATAATCGACTCTCCAGCCGACACAAGCATCCTACAAAAGGGCCTCATAGAAACAGACAACTGGGGCCAGTGTATAGTCATCCCCTTTGGCAAAAACAAAGTGCCCACAAATTACCACGTAGGTGGTAATCCATTAAGTATGGAAGAAGTAATTAAGGACCTGGGGACCCAAGTTGACAGTAATCTCTCATTCGACAACCACATGGCCAAAGTGGTTAGAAAAACATTTTATATAGCCCACCTAATCATGAAGGGATTCACATCTAGATCAGGGGAGGTCATCGTGCCTCTTTACTCATCCCTCATCAGGCCCATAATTGTGTACAATGCCCCTTTTGGGATGTACCTTACCAGACACCTGCAGCAATTGGAAAGACCCCAAAAGTACCTCACCAAGAGGATCAAAGGGCTCAAACAAATGCCAGCTCTACTCAGTGACATACCACCTGCTCAGAGGCGATATGTGCCTGACGTATAAAGCCATGTCCAACCCGGAATTAATGGACATGCTGCACCTCAGAAAATCCAAATCCCATCGAGCTACGTGCTCGAGAGACTTGAACCTCAGCACTGAAATAAATAGGACATGCTGGAGGGACAGATTCATAACCCAGAGGCTCCCTTCACTCTGGAATAAAATCCCAGTCCAGGTTAGACGGAGTCCCTCATCGACTCTCTTCAAGAGGAATCTTGATGAGTGGATGGGAGATCGTAGATTCACCCAAGGTATCACTTCTGTGTCAATGTTAGACAGATGCACAGTATACTAACCTTGAAAAAGGGCATAGCAAAATTCATTTAAAATGGGTGTCGAAAGCCAAACACACTCTGGCTAGGCTTGTAAATGCCCTAGGGCAGATAGCCTAGTATGAAACTATGTAATGTATAATGTATCCAAATGGAAATTAATGTTAATATGGTTTGTTTCCTTTCCTGTTAATGTTCGTTTGCCTATGTGTCATCTTAAGTGATAAGAAAGCCAAGGGTCATGAAATGCAATTATGGTATACTTCAAAAATGCAGATCTGCAAAACTGTGAAAGGAAGCAGTTACTAATGAGCAAACAGTTAATATATGTGCTCACTCTCAGCTAGTCCATTTTTCTTCTGTGTGAGAAAGGAATCAAAGTGGATATAATGTAATTACACCTGTTTTGCATGGGAAAACGAATGATGGAATCTGATAAAGCCTGGGTTTTTGTGTGCAAGTGATGAGCAAAAATGTATAAACATTTGGGAATAGAACTGTCGTAGTCTTGATGAATATATTAAGAGGTCTACTTCAAGTGATGCCAGCAATTTCAGTCCTGTGCATTTTACAAACTGTGAGCAGTTAAGGGTCCAGTCCTCTTCAAACTAAAGTCAGTTGAATCCATCTAGCTTGGGTAGACTTCTTTAAATTTTCCTGTCTGTATAACTGATGGTTATTAGTCTTTCTCTGTGCAATGTTTTAACCTGTGTATCAGCAGTGATTTGCTTTACTAAGTTTTATTTATTCAGTTTTAAGCTCTTCTGTCTGGTCTTTGTTATTTACACACACACACACATATATATATATATATATATATATATATATATATATATATATATATATATATACACACACATACACACACACATATATATATATATATATATATATATATATATATATATTAAATCTACTTTGATCCAGCGAATTTACGTTTCATTGAAACGTAAATCTGCAACCTCACTTACATGAAAGTGCATTTTTACAAAAATGCATTTTCGTGTAAAAACAAAAATAAAACCTAAACCAAAAAAAAAAAAAAAAACACTAAACACAATTATTCAGGGGGGCAACCCCCCCTACACCCCCCACTTTAATATTCTCACTCAGAGATCGCACTACAGTGGGGAAAAAGAGAATATTCCCTCATCCCCACTGTACCACGATCTCAGCAATAGTTTGCTTAGTTGTACATCAACACTAAACTTTGCTATACAACTAACATTACATGCAAACTGCATGTTTTCATTTCTTTTTTTTATTTTTATTTCGTGAAAAATGCACTTTCACGTAAGTGAGGTCACAAACTTACGTTTCAATTACACAAATTCGCTGGATCAAATGGTTGTGCATTATCTGAAAACAGGGTTAGTATTTTGCACTGCAGCTTGATAAAAGCTGTATGATTTCTGCCTCCAATTAGCTAAATCACATAAGCCTACTACCAGTGAAATGCCATTTTTATATTTAGCTAAATCAAGAGCAACAGGTAATTGATGTGTCTAAGTCTCTAACACTATTTAGGATGGTTGCAGTATTGCCATGCCAGGAAGAAAGTTATGGACATTGGAGAATTCTACTAGGTTTTCCAGATTATTATGTATGTCAGAAAATAATAATTTGTTTGCAAAGGAGTTACCATGGGTAAGAGGCACTGGCTCACACAATGGTGAGAAAGAGGCCTAGGGTGCTAGGCCACAGAGTTCATTTTGTAAATGATTAGTTTGCAGTCCTAGACTGGCTACGGATGCTGAAAGCCCATACCAGAGACAGAAATTCATATTCCCTTTATACTTTAGTGGCCAGGTTGTATTTGAACTGATCACCAAATCAGATTTGTATTTGTGTACACTTTTCTTTAATGTGACCTGTTGGGTACCAGTGGTTTGACTGCAGAAATCATCTCTCTGCTGGCCAGTAGACATTTTGGACAGTGGACTGGATTCAAAAACCATAGCTCCTGTCATTCGCATACCAGAAAAAAACACTGGTTGGCAGTTGTCCTGGCACATTTGGTGGCAGTGATGTCATCCATGATATGTTGGTTGGCAGTAGTAGGATTCAAATGACATCAGTGTTAATTATCCATCACATAGGTCACATTATTTTCCACTACTCCTCCTTCTGACCCAATCAGCTTACTCACCCCTCAGCTGCTCCACCGACTCATTTGTTCTCTGCACAACAACCCTTTGAATAATTAATTTGCAGCAGCCAAGGTTCATGCATGTTGTAATGGCACAGAAATCTGCAATAAGACTTTGGGATTTCTTTTTTAGCCCAGCTCTCAGTGCATGCTTGTTAGCCTCCAACAGACTGGCCTACAAGTTAGGGGCAGTGCATTGTCAGTAAAGCAACGGGTAGTGCACCCACCTTAGGTTCAGAAAGCTGTGAGGTCCATTCCCACACTAGAGAGGTTGATTACTGGCACTGCAGTGCAGCATATGGGGGCTGCTGCACTCCTGAGTGTGCTGTCATTTGGATGAGGTGTTAAAGGCCTCATCTGCATGAGTTGGTAGTAGCTCAGGTGGATAAAAAAGATCTCACAAAATATAGTAAAAAGAGTAGGGAAAGTCACCAATGCCCTAGCCAAGTCTCTCCTAGTGGAATAAGTACCACCTTGGATTCCCCCTGAAAAGAGGCTACTAACCTAGTGGGACTAACCCAATCAACAAAGGATAAATAAATAGATATGTATAAAGGGCAAATGTGGTTTATGCCATGACTTCATGTGATAAGATCAGTTGTCCCTGCCCTCTTCCATACAGAAGCACCTCCAGATCTTTACCACAAATTCTAATGCAAAGTGTGCCATGAGCACGCTCCCATCATCTCCTCAGAACAGAGGCAAGCAGGCTAACCCTTGTCATTCCTCTCCTTCTCTGCACTAACTTCATCAGGCATCAAAATCACTGGTTGAATCTAGCTAATCTGGGTCATAGGGCTTTATATATCTGTTACAACAGAACTGACACACCAAGTCAAACAGGTTTGCGAGGAACATTACTTGGAAAAAAAAAAGTCTGTATTAGCGGTTTTATTTTAATATCATCTATTAGGAAGTACTGAAAGTGTACCAAGCACTAAGTGATGGATAAAAACTAAGCAGAAGAGCACATTCTTCCATACTCTCCACCAATAACAGAATCCATTAATTCACCTAGTAATTAAGGCATACATATATACATATTACTTATTTGATAATGCAATTAGTGAACTATTTCCTACTGTTAGGCCAGTAATGTAGACAGCTTTGCTATGGCTGTTGAATTTATGGAGGAAAGAGGAACTGAAAGGTCAAGTAGGGATATGGATAATGAGTTGAGTGTATGATGCAAGAGCCAAAAGAAAGGGGTAAAACAAGGGCTAGACAGTTCCCAAGCTTAAGTAGCCTGTACGTCAAGAACATGAGTTAAGTGTAGTACTCACCAATATGGGAAACAGCATTAATTTAGCCAGCAATCATCAGTGCTGGTCAAACCTAGTTTAATGTAACATGGACATTTATGCCAGGTACTAAAGTAGATGTAACACTGTCAAAGTGTCACACACTCAAGGCTGCACCAGTTCTATACAGAAATAATGCCCTGACTACAGCTCATGCAATTAGTCTTCCAGGAGCAGTTAAGGGCCTTAGCAGCATAGGCATACCAACCCTTCCTGCCTATCAGCTGGGTACATGCTAGGTGGGTCTCTTGTGCTCATACAGAATGATGCAGGCCTTGGGTGTGGAAAGATGGAGCAGACTTAGCAGCCCTATGAGCCCAGGGAGTGTCATGCACTCAGGGCTACTCCCTATTGCCTACCCAGCCTGATATAATAATCATCAAGTGGGTAAGGGACTTAGAGCTAGCCAAAAATGCTGGCACTCTAGGAATGATACCACCACTCCCAGTTGTTCATCTATAACCTCAAGGTCACAGTGTCATTAAATATCCATGAATACAGGCCCTTGGATCTGGTGGGTAAAGAGCATTTCTTGCAACTGCTGCAGATTCAGTTAGCCCAGGTCTCAAGGTTACGAAAAGCCTTGCACTTGGACCATGGCAGTGTTCTGTGGATCACTAGTCTTTTATACTGGGGATAATCAATGCAACACAGCCCCCCCCCCAACTCTTCTTGACTGCACAGGAAATTTTCTTTGAGGGTGTACATGATTGATTTGATTACACAAAATCATGCTATGGAGGTTAATATGAAAGCAAGAGATTGTGGTAGTTTCTGACAAAAGAACAGATTTGCAACGCTAGAATTGTGAGCTTCCTAGTGTAACACAAACATGAAAATGCAGAAGTCACTCAGTAAAAAGTTGGCGAATATGTGGAAAAGACAAAATGTGGACTATTAGTGAATACATGGTCCAAAAGCAATTACTCACCAGATCCTTGACTAGATCTACAAGCAGTACCTCCAACTCTGTGCAGGACATCCAAGGACAGTGCGTTACACAGGTTGGACTGCTGTTTGGGGCCTGCCCAAGCTAAAGTGTTTGGCTACACAGTGTTAAATGAAGGCCATGAGGAGTGCCCTTCTGATTCTAGACATGCAAAATATGGACTGCAGACTTCTGCTAACAGATTCATGACAGCCATTGACCGTTCTACAACAATCCATTTTTGTCAATGTTGCGTTATATGGCCAGCACTGTATAATGAAGTGTTGTGGTAGCAGTATCACTACCACCATCAACATTTTAGGAGTTTAGACACTCGAGTCTTAAAAACTGGAATTGTTCTAGTCTTACGGAAAAGACTGTGGGTTGTGGTTAGGTCTAGAATCAAGTTAAGGCAATGATTTGCAGCTTACTGCAGCCTAATAATGCATGAAAGTACTTCAAAAACTATGTTTAGATATAGCAGAGGTCAGACTGAGCTGATTTGAATGATAAAAATCCTCCTTATTTCTGTTAAATCACGGATTGCATTTTATTGACATTCAGAAGAGACCAGCCAAAGTCACACAGTTTACAAATATGTGGCCCATTACAACAGGGCACACCGTACACTGAGCAAAACTCAGAGAGACAGCTAGGTAACATCACCAAAACTTTTATCAGGTTTCAGTCAATAAGCAAAGCAGCGCATAGTAATGAAATGTTTAACTGTAAGGTGCAAAAAAATTCCCTACACGTGAAGGCTAAGTGATCACGACATGCCTTATCATTACAGGAAAACTAAATAGAATACTTAGAATGTTTCATATAAATGAAACTACAATCTACTAATCCAGAACATTCTGCAAATTATTCCTTCTACTAAACTGGAATAATGTCCACCAAACCTTTTGTTTTCACTGGAACTTCTGTAGAAATATAGGTCACTGTAAATGGAGAAAGAAGAAATAAGCCAGGCACAACAAATCTTCACAGCAGATTCTTCATCCACCTTTTTTTGCGTCAGGATCTGTTGTCTGTTGGAAGAAAAAAGGTAGGTGAGTTTTAACCCTTTTATCGTGTTAGCCACAGTAGATCACACATCCTCTCATCAACACTGGGGACCTATATTTATCTTTCTCTCTATTTTTTCCTTTAGATTCTGAAAAACCAATGTGTGCACAGTACACAGTCTTCACCAGCTTTTATTTTGTAGGTATATTTTACCAAGAGTTGTTGTTTGTCTTTCGGCTTTTCCCGGTAAGTGGTCGCCACAGCAGAACTGATAATACTGAAAAATGGTTGACATTTAGGAATAAAGTTCATGCTATAAGTCATCTTGCTCTCTGTTTCAGATTACAGTTTTGGCTTGACGGAATGGCCCAAAAACTGTCAGTTTAACAATAAAACTGCTTTAATCTTATTGAATGAAGCTTAAATATAGTGCATGGCAAGATTATATAACCCTCAGTTTTAAGACAGTATGGACCCCTTTGAAACTGACTACACATACAGTTCTGGAGTTGGGTTGCTGCATATATACATTTACTGACATTATCAGATCCAAACACAGCGAAAGCTCTAAACCATGAGGAAAACAAGTCTAAGATGATATATTTGTTTGGACTAGCAGAAGCATTTCAGAAGGAAGTAGGTACAGAAATCAAACCAGAAGGGGATGGAAGACAAGAAACAAGGAAAAAGTGCAATATATATATATATATATATATATATATATATATTATTATATATTATATATTATATATGCAATATATATTATATATATATATATATATATATATTTATTATATATTATTATAATTATATATAATATATATATATATATATATATATAATATATATTATATATATATATAATTATATATAATATATTATAAATTATATATTATATATGCAATATATATATATATATATATATATGTATATATTTTATATATATGTATATATATATATATATATATATATATATATATATATATATAAATATATATATATATATATATATATATATATGTTGTTCATGTAGTACTCCAGACTAACCTTCCTCATTCCCCTTTTCTCTACCTTTAACTTTTCACTGTGCTTAATAGCTAGGCATATACCTACTTTTTCTCTTGCCATTTTCACTCCTTTTATGCACTGACACACTTCTCTCATCTCTCCCCTCTCCTCTCTGACACACTTCTCTCATCTCTCCCCTCTCCTCTGTCTTCTTTCTTCTTCTCTCTTCTAGACTATCGTCTCTCACTCTTCTCCAATCTTGTACTACTCTTGCAATCCTTTCTAGTCTCTTCTTACATTATTTTATTTCTCTCCTACTAATTGTTGAAGCTTATTTGCATAGCCTTTAGCCTTTTAATTGTGATGCCTTTCAACTGACCTAGTATTTTTGTGTGGCTTGCCTATATGTTGATGTTATTACTAAATTTATATTCTTATTGTACTTTTAATTTTTATGATTAATATGTCTCATTGTCATGTTTTGTGTGGAGCTTTTCTCCCCGGGCCTCTACTGAAAATGGACATACATCCAGCTAGACTAGCCCGGTCAACAAATGTAAAATAAAATAAATAAAATATATATATATACACATATATAAATATAAAATGAATGTAAACATAAGAAAATGGGAAATCCCCCAATTAGTATAAAAGCTACTGAAACTATGTTCATTAACACCTGCTAGAACTGAAGCCAAAAGAAGAAAGACTGGCATTGCAAGATGGTTGCACATCTAACAGCTGCTTAACTTCAGCTCTACCAGTATGAAAAAAGAAACTGAAAGATAAGAGACAGCAACTATAACACTTTTAATAAATTCAGTTACCAGCTAATAAGTACACTGCCTGGATACCAGCAAAGAAAAAAATTAAAGAGCCTAAAAGAAAATCAAATAGAAAAGCTGAACAGAAAACACTGGCTGGGAAGAATCCTACAGCTGTTCAGCCAAAAGCTGTTTTGATGCAAGATATTCCAGTAAATTATAGGAAAAATAAGTCAAATGTGCTAAGAGCGGATTAAAATAAAACACACACTGAGGCAAGATATTAACTCAAATAACAAAAAGCTGGAAAAATGGAAGAAGCTTTAAATAGATATTTAAAAGAACTGATAAAACAGCAAAATTTAGAAGTCAAAATTAAGAAACGGCTGGCTGAGTATGAAAAGTACAGTTTTGTACCTACCATAAATGTAGATGTTCGAAGATCCACATTGCTGCAGTCCTTACACTTGGGTAGTCCGCTGTCCTCGGTCGGCCCGAATATCAAAGTATAAGGCTGACGTCGGTCAAGGCGCATTAGACTGACATCAGGACGTCAGGGTACAAATGCGCATGACCGACGTCATATCCTCAGTCTTTTCTTGCCCCAGATGTCAGAAGACCCTAAAAAGAAAGGTCAAAACCAAAAGACAGCAAACAACCAACCAACCACCCTTGCACTAATAATATGTACAGTATATACAATATACACAATATTTACAATCCAACCCACACAACCACCTCTAACTACAGAGGGAAGGAGGAGGGTAAATTGGACTGCAGCAATGTGGATCTTGAACATCTACATTTATGGTAGGTACAAAACTGTACTATGTTCTTCATCTCACATTGCTGCAGTCCTTACACTTGGGTAGAATCCCAAAGCAGAGGTAAGGGAGGATGGCAAAACTACAAAGAAGCAGGAGCTGCCAAAATGCCCTGTTAAATAGCAGTGGCAAAACCAGCCCTAGATTTAGAGTAAAGTGGAAGGTGATAATGCTTAGAGAAAGTATGCACTGAACTCCAAGTAGCTGCCTCCAAAATATCTTTAGTTGCCACCCCTTAAAAAGCTGTCAAGTGGCAGTAGCCCTAGTGGAATGAGGCCTAATCCCAGCTGGAATCTCCTTGCCATGATGGGAATAACAGAAAGCAATGCAAAACCCAATCCACTTAGAAATAGTTTGTTTTGACACAGGCTTGCCCTGAGAACTCAAAGCAAAAGAAACAAATAACTGCTGAGACTGCCTGAACCCTTTAGTTCTGCTCAAATAATATCAACTGCCTGTGTACATCTAAAGTGTGCAAAATCTTTTCCCCTTTATTTTGGGGATTTGCATAAAAAGTAGGCAAATGAATAGTTTGGTTTAAAGCCACACTAGAAACCACTTTAGGCATAAAGGAAGGATTAGTACGTAAAGATACCCTATCCTTATGGAAAATTAAGAAAGGCTCAACCGCCGTGAGGGCCTGCAATTCAGAAACCCTTCTTGCAGAGGTAATGGCCAACAAAAAGCAGTCTTCCATGATAAATATTTCAACTCGGTAGTAGCTGCAGGCTCAAAGGTTGTAGAGTAAGATTCTCCAACACAAAATTGAGATCCCAAGCAGGAGTAGGAGCTCTCGGGGGTCTTATATTCTTTGCCCCTCTAAGAAATTGCTTGAACAAAGGATGAGAAAACAATGGTGGGTCACAGTCATAGTGAGCCGAAATTGCTGCAGCATGAACCTTAATAGAAGAGAAAGACAAACCTTTGTCCAGTAACTCAGTAAGATATTGAACAGCCACACTTAAATTAGGCTCAGAAACATCAAAATCCTTTGCTGCACTCCAAAATAAAAATCTCTTCCATTTATCTGCGTACACTTTCCTTGTACTAGGCCTTCTAGCTTCCAAAATAACATTCAAAACTTGCTGTGGAAGTTGAGACCCTCTATGGTTCAAAACAGAATATGCCAGGCTGTTAGGTGAAGAGAGTGAAGCTTGACATTGAGTAAATGACTGTTCTCCTGAGACAACAGGTGTGGAATCGAAGGCAAAGGCCATGGAGGCTCCGTACCAGACTTCTCAGTAATGGGTACCAGTGCTGTCGAGGCCAATCTGGAGCTATTAAAATCATCTTTGGCTTGTCCTGTCTGACCTTTAGAAGTACCTTTGGGAGGAGAGGCAGAGGTGGAAAGGCATACACATGAAGATTGCTCCAATTGAAAGAAAGAGCATCCACTTTCCAAGCTGTGGGATGAAACCTTTTGTGCAAAACTTTGGCAGCTGGTGGTTTAGTGGAGAAGCGAACAGATCTATGTCTGGAGTTCCCCATGACACTGTCAATTTCTGAAATACATGAGGATCCAATTTCCACTCGTGGGGATCCATAATTCGTCTGCTCAACACATCTGCTAAGGAGTTCTGTGCTCGGCAGAAACCTTGCCTGAAGATTTAGCTGTAAACTGAGAGCAGTCTCCCACAAAATCATTGCTTGCCTGCATAGAGGATAAGAATGCGTTCCCCTTGCTTGTTGATGTACCACATGACAGTTGTGTTGTCTGTTAGAATCAACACCTGCCCTGGAAGAAGTAAATCCTTGAAAGCTATTAATGCAAACTGGACTGCTAACATCTCCTTCAAGTTGATATGTAGATGTTGTAGTCTGGCAGGCCACTTGTCTTGTATCCACTTTCCATTTAGATGAGCTCCCCAAGCTTTGTCTGAGGCATCTGTCGTTAGAATCTGACTGCCTCTGGCCGGGTCACAGAGAGTCCCTTGTTTAGGTGACATTCCTGAGCCCACCACAAAAACTCCTTTTGAATGCAAGGTATTATCTGAATGACAGTGTCCAGATCCTGGCAGTGCTGTGTCCATACATTTTGAGATACCATTGTAGCTTCCTCATATGCAGTTTGGCATTGGGAAGCACCAGAATACAAGATGCCATGAACCCCAAGGCTTGAAGGACTGTCCTTGCAGTCAGCCTGGACTGATGAGACAATTGATGAAAGTAAAGGGAAAGATTCTTTTGTTTGTCCGGGGTCAAAAAGGCCATCTGGGATGCTGCATTCAGTCTCACACCCAGAAAGCACATGTCCTGAGAGGGTACTAGACTGGACTTTATTTCGTTCACAGAATACCCCAGGCATCTTAGCACTGCTATCACATATTCCAAATGATGAAGAAGCTCGTCCCTTCCTTGAGCCAGAATCAGGCAATCGTCCAAATAAGGATAGATCTGTATTCCTTCTAGCCTGAAGAAAGCTATCACTGGAGCCAGAACTTTCGTGAACACTCTAGGCGCAGTAGATAAGCCAAAGGGCAATGCAGAGAACTGATAATGAGAAGTCCCAGCCCGAAAACGCAGATACTTCCTGCAACTCAGTCTGATAGGAACATGAAGGTAAGCCTCCTTGAGATCCAAAGTTACCATCCAATGATCTTTGCCCAGCAGAGGTAAAAGCTGTTGCAACGTCAACATTTTGAACTTGGGAATGTCCAGATAAGTGTTGAGGATAGATAAATCCAAAATTGGTCTCCACGTGTTCCCCTTCTTTGGTACTAGGAACAGGCGAGAATAAAATCCTAGGCCCACTTCTGGCATAGGGACCGGCTGTATGGCCCCTATTTGAAGTAGCAGAGAAATTTGTTTGTGAGCCTCTATTCTTTGCTGAGGAGGAACGTCTGGCATGCCTTTGAAAGGAGGCAAGGTATGGAAATAAAACCTGTAACCTTGGTGTATGATATCCAATACCCATCTGTCTTGGGTAATTAAACTCCAATTTTCCTTGAAAAGTGCCAACCTTCCTCCCAAAGGTGCTGCCAGACGAGAAGGCTCTGGCAGCTGAAAAGGTAGGTCATTGGGTCTGTTTACGAAAGGACTGACCCTGACCTCACCCGAAGACTGTGCAGGTGAACTCCCTGTTCTAGGCCTGAAAGAGCCCTGAGCTCTGCCCCTACCACGTCTAGATCTACCCCTAGACTGGGAATCATAAGAAGGATACGTCCACCCTTGGTAGGCCAATTTCTACTAAACTTGGAGGCTGAACCTGCAAAAAATCTTTAACAGTCTGCATAGACTTAGCCTTGTCTTCCATTTTCTTTAAGACTGCCTCAACAGGTGAACCAAACACATCAGAATGTAAAGGAGCATCTAAAATCCTTGTCTTAACATGGTCAGATAAATTCTGATCCCTCAGCCAGGCGTGCCTGCGAAGAACTGACCCAGTGGCAGCCACCCTAGACGAGGCCTGTACAGCATCAAAACCACATTGCAAAGAATGCTTACCCACCTGTTCAGAGACATGTACTAAATCTTGTAACTCTTTACACTCAATACCTTCCGCCAGAGCATCTACCTTAGACTTCAATTGAGAAAGTAGATAGTTTTGGTATTTCAACATGTGAAACTGGCAATTCAAAGCCCTCATAGCTAGGGTGGAAGAAGTATAGACTTTCTTTCCCCATCTATCCAAGGCCCTGGCCTCTATCTGGAGGAACCGGATTTTTAACAACAGAAGCCTTAACACCCTTAGGCCCCTGACTAACAGTTTCTGGGTCCACCCTAGGACTCTTAAAAAGATACTTATGAGCTTCAGGCACCCTGTAATACCTATCCGGTTTAACAGGAGCAGGAGGCAAAGAATCAGGATTAAGAGAAGCCTCTGCAAACACATCTTCCACAACATCCAGAACAGGAGGTATAGCCAAAGGCCTATGCTGGGGTAAAACAAAAATTCCCTAAGCCTTTTCCTGGAATCAGAGAAGTCCTGACCTTCCCACTTAAAATGCTCCCTCATGGAATGAAGAGTCTCTGAAAAGAAAAATCCTCAGGAGGTGAAGCAGAAGGAGTAGAATCATCCACATCAGAATCAGAATAAGGAGAATACTCCTGCAAGTCTTCAGCCGAAGACTCTGAAACATCCAAGCCTGCTCAAAACTCCCCAACTCAGGTTCCACCCTAGGTATCTTATCAGGAGGGGCAAAGAACCCTAATCAAAGTAATCAAATCTTCTGCCATTTTAAGCATATGCTTCTTGGGCACAGATCCTGAAGAACTAGGAGTGACACCAACTGAAGCTAAACCTGGCCTGCCTCTGGGAGAAGCCTTGGAAACAGAAGGAGAGGGCCTAACCACCCTAGGAAGGGAGGGAGTACAGTAACCTGAGAAGCCCCTTCAGCCTGACCTGCCTCCTGAGAGGCCACATCCTGCAATAACAAAGTCTCCCCTGGGACTCCAGAGAAACCTCCGGCGGAACCCCGGCTCCACCGACACCTCTAAAGAACCGGCGTCCGCACGGGCGACTCTTCTTGCCTGGGCTTAGCTGCTTTATCCTTGCGCTTCTTGAAGAAGTGGACGTCGGAGCATCCGGCGGCATATTATAATTGCACCGCTTCCGAAGACTAACCTGGCACAATCTAACCTTCTCTTAATAGTGCGCTTATTGAATCTAGCACAAAAGCGACACCCAACAACGTCGTGCTCAGGCCCTAAACAAGGAATACACAAAGTATGATAATCTCTATGCGGTATCTGTTTCCCACAAGAAATACAGTTATTCACTTTTTCTGACATCCGGTAAACCACTGAGGCAAGAAAAAACTAAAATATTCCCAACGGGTACTTAACTTTGACTCGGTCTGAAACTCCGATTCGAAAAATTTCAGAGCATGAACGAACGGCACTTGTAACGCTGCTTCTGCATCGGACCATGCGGCAAAAAAGACTGAGGATATGACGTCGGTCATGCGCATTTGTACCCTGACGTCCTGATGTCAGTCTAATGCGCCTTGACCGACGTCAGCCTTATACTTTGATATTCGGGCCGACCGAGGACAGCGGACTACCCAAGTGTAAGGACTGCAGCAATGTGAGATGAAGAACATCTGCTCAAAAAGAGAATTTTCAAAAAATGATAGAATTGGAAGACAGAGCGGACAGGTTTTTCTGCAGTACCAAAAAAACTGGAAGGATGAAAATAAAGTTGTTATGTACTTAACATAACAGTCCATCTGTGTTGTCCATTTTCATTTTATCCTTGACATATGCGGTTCAGGTCCAACATCAGAACCGACTTGGCCATTATTGCAGCTTGTGCAGGCCAAAAAGCTCACTCTTACCCACAATACTGGTCTCCCAGTTACCTCGGCTTGAGTTTGCAGACTAAAGCTATAAAATCTTAAACAAGAAAGCCTTTATGGAAACCACATCTGCTCTGCCATAATGATTATACTATATTTATATGCTCACTATCCGTTCCACCAAAGGATATTAAAAGGCCGGAGGATGGAGAGAGGGGAGTCAAGGATAAATGAAAATGGCCAACACAGATGGGACATTAAGGAAAGTACATAACTGACAGCATCAGATAAAGAAGTTTTCACTTTATTCTTGACATATGGGACAGAGGCCCTAGCTACCTTAGACCTTGGGAGGGATCATGGAAGGATATTCCTGATTACCATCGAACCAAAAGATGCTCTTCCACTGGAGACCAAATCCCAATTTATGAGGAGTAATAAAGGTATGGGGAAAAGCCCAAGTTGCTGCTGCACATACATCATCCACTGAAGCTCTAGACCAGGGGTCTGCAACCTTCACTATAAAAAGAGACATTTTGGCAACTCACCCACCGAATAAAGTTCATCAGGGGCCACAAAACCTATTTGACCCCTAAAATGAAGATAACACAACATATAAAGTTTTATATATAGTTATTTACATAAAAGAACTGTATTTATAAAGAGCAATATTTAAAATCCATCCCTATTTTTGTTCCTTTGTTGGGATTTATATTGGGATTGCTCAGTCACTCTGTGTGTGTGTGTGTGTGTGTGTGTGTGTGTGTGTGGCAGAGTGGCCATTATTTTTCACAGCTACAGGGAGCCACTGTAGAAGGGTGGAAGAGCTGCATGTGGCTCCAGAGCCGCAGGTTGCAGACCCCTGCGTCTAGACTGAAAAACTGCTGAAATGGCTACAGATCTTCTACAGTGTGCCTTTATAAGCCTAGACAAATAAATCTTATTTTTTGTTATAGATAAAGGAAATACAATCCTTGAGACATCTGGCTATGGTCACCTTACTGACTGGTTCACCAGACCTTGCACTTGAAAAGGAGACAAATAGTTGGTCAAATTTTCTTAGGTCTTTTGTTCTGTGCAGATAAAAACAACTGTCTGTGAACATCTAACTAATGTAAACAGTATTCACCTTTATTTGAAAAATTGGCAAAAAACCCTGGTAGATTAATAGTCTGATCGATATTAGTCTCCGAAACTACCTTAGGCAGAAAATAAGGATTTGTCCTTAAACTCTGTCTTTGTGAAAAATTAGGTAAGCTGGTTTACATAAGGCTTGTATTTCTGAAATCCTTCTGGCAGAGGTTATTGCCACCAAAAATATAGTTTTCTGTGATGAATATGTTAGATCACACTCAGCAGATTGTTCGGGGGGGGTGTACAATGGTTTGCAACACTAGATTTAGATCCCAAGGTGGAGTAAGATCTTTATAAGGAGGCTTCAACAATAGTGTCCTTTATAAGAATGACTTACAAAGCTTATGAGAAGCCAATGAACATCCTTCAAGACTATTATGGAAATGGCTACTAGTTGACTTTTAATGTTAGGCAAGGAAGCTCCTGCATTTGAGAGAGAAGCTAAGAAATCTAAAATGTTATCAATAGATGCAGAAAAGGTGTCAATATCCCTTTCATATGCCCAAGAAGTAAATCTCTTTACTAGTGTAGGGTTTATGGGTGGAAGGCTTAAGAGAATCTGATGTACCGAGAAAGAAAGGTTCCCTCGCCTGGCAATTGCTGTCAGCTTGAGATTCAGAATGTTTGGATGAACCAATCCCGCTGGATGAGACAGAAGATCTGGAACTGGGTCCAGAATCCAAGGATGTTGAATCAGATAAGGCCAAAGGAAGGGAACCATATCTGTTGAGGCCAATAAGGTGCAATGAGGACTACTTTGCTCTTCAGCTTGAGAGCTATCTGTAAAAATTTTGGAATTAGAGGTATCAGGGGGAAAGGCATGTAGAAGTCCAGAGGGTCAAGTGTTCATAGGTAGGTACTAGGCTATCGGCCTAAAGGCCTAAGTAAGCCTAGCCAACAAGGTTCCCTGGCTTATGCCACCCAAGAAAGTTAATTTCCTGTGCCCCTGTCGAGCAGAGCCACAGAAGTGATCCCTGGCGTGTATTTCCTATTTCCCATCCACTCAAGATTTTTCTTGAAGAATGCCAACGAGGAACTTTGCTTGACATAGATGGGTAGCTTGTTCCAGAGTACAGGAAGTCTCTGGCACAGAAATCTATCCCTCTAGCATGTCCTGTTTATTGTGGTGACAAGGTTTAGGTCCCTAGAGTGTGTAGCTCGAAGGGATTGGGATTTCTTAAGGTGTAGCATGTCCAACAGCTCTGGGTTTAATATAGCTTTATATGTTAGGCAGAGATCACCTCGGAGTAGGCGATATGCTACAGAGTAAAGCTGAAGTTTGTTTGAGACAGTCAGTGTAGGGCATCTGTTTGAGACCAGTAATCCTCTTTATGAGGTACTTCTGTGGCCTTTTCCAGGTGCTGCAGATGTCTTGCGAGGTACATTCCAAAAGGGGTGTTGTACTCTGTAATGGGTCTAATGAGTGCAGAGTAGAGGGGAACAAAAGCTCAAAACTCCAGGTATTCACCGCAACGTTTTAATTGTCAAGTAAAACACACAAAGCTTTCGAGAAGAACTCTTTCTCAATACATAAAATCAGTAGCATAAACTACTTCTTTTTAAAAAAACAATTCAACCAATCCACTCACATAATCAATTAACTAGATAGACTGAATTAAAGTGCCCTGTCTCTTAAACATATAATAAATATAATATACCCATATAAATACAAATATAGAAATATAACTGTAGAAATACTTTAAAAAATAAACAGAAAACTCAAAATTCATGTCTTTGTTTTAAAACAGGTTTAATACTAACTACAGAGTTTAGGCCTGGGTGATGGTCTACTCGAAAAAAGTTAATCCATTTATATTCACTTAATTCAGTTTTGTTCACTAAATCGCCACCCTTAGGGTTCTGATTAATTACCTGCAAAGTCTGAATTTAAATTTATGTGTGGAATCATTAGTATGTACGTGTTTGGCCATAGCATTAGTTACAATATTTCTCCGACTATCTGACAAATATGAGCTAATTCTGTCCTTTAATTTTTTATTAGACTTTCCTATATAAAAACAACTACATCGTGTGCAGTTCTCAAAATAGACAATATTAGCTGTATTGCATGTTCCAGTAGCTCTGAATTCAAATGGTTTACCACTTAAAGGATGTATAAAGAATTGTTCTGTATTAATATCAATACAGTGCACACAATTCAAACAAGGCACAGTCTCTACTCTTACCATAGATGTCTTAACACCTCTTTTCATATTAGCATCTTTATAACATAATTGTTTAAGGTTGTTTTCTCTCTTAAATGTAAAACTTGGACTTGCACCTAGCAATTCATGGACTTCTTGACTAGATGTTAAATAGTCCAATTTTTCTTTTATAATTCTCTGTATGGTGTCTGTATGTCTGTTATATTTCATTACATAATTAATTCTATTATAGTTCGTTTTGCAGTTAGATGCATCATTCGATCTAAGAAAATATGGTTTGGCCACAGTATCCCTTCATAGATGTAACTTCTTAATTTGCTCAATAACATTTACATTATAGCCTCACAAAATCTTTTTCCATCTCATGCATTTCTTTAGCAAACGTATCATCCTTTGCACTAAGCCTACTGTCTCTCATAAATTGACTTTTAACTACCCCTTTAAACTTGTGCCTAGGATGCATACTTCTAGAGTGGACATACTTGGGTACCTGCATTTTTTCGATGTATGTCTGTAGCTAGTGTGTTATCTTTAAATATAGTAATGTCAAGAAAACATATAGAATCAAAAGAGTACTTCAGTTCAAACAAAAGGAAATCAGTAATGGATCCCAAATAATTTTTATAAATAACAAGCTGGTCGTCACTATTATTCCATAGAAGGAAAATATCATCCAGAAAACATTTGTATAAAACCAAATAAGTATTCCTAAAATTGGCTGAAGTATTAAAATAAATATGTTCTTCTTCCCATCTGGTTAGTACCATGTTCACATAGGTATTGGCGACAGGAGTACCCATCGCAACCCCTTGTTCTTGATGGTAGTAGTTATCCCCAAAACTGAATATATTGTTTTCTAAGACACACACTAGCATCTGACACATTAACTGAATCTTTGATGGAAGGAACCCACTATGTGCAATGAGAAATTCTCTAACTGCTTCAACACCATAGGAATTTGGAAATGCAGTAAAAAGTGAGCTCACATCCATAGTTGCAAGACAAACATTATTAACTTCATTATTTATACGCCATTCCCTTAAGGAAAGCAAGAAGTCACCTGTATCTTTAATATAACTGTGACTAAAATGTAAAAAGGGGGCTAGTTGTTTTAAACACAGAAAGCTTTCCAGTAGAACTCTTTCGCAATGCATAAAATCAGTAGCATAAACTACTTCTTTTTAAAAAGCGTTGCGGTGAATACCTGGAGTTTTGTGCTTTTGTCTTCCGTTTTACTTGGGATTCTTTGGCCTTAAGGTGCTTTTGTATTTTTACTGCTGTTGGATTTGGCATCTTATAGCATGCTGTCATTTAACGGAAGGCTCTGCTGATTGTCCACTCACCACTACTGCTCGGGTACACGTTGCCCAGTGTACTCCAAGCAGAATAGAAAGAATTCATGGCTTTCTAAACATTGATGAGAATCCACTACTTAATATATTTTTTGCTGCTGCCCATGGAGGTAACTCTTGGATTTTATCCAGAGCACTAAATGATGAGATAAACACGTTACAACAATGTCTGAAGTCTAAAACTGAGCAGTTTAAAAGACTTCAATGGCAAAGATTCACTTTTAATGTTTATCTGCAGTTGGACATAGTACATAGGGGGCTTAGAATAAGTAAAATGCCCACGTACAGTAATAAGTACCCTGGCTTGCTTCTAAAATGGCAGGAGCTTAATTTACAGCTCAGTGCACAATACGTGAAGTAAATAAATGCCTTTTTCTGTAAAGAAGAGGCTGACCTAATGAAAGAAATTAGTGATTTAGAAATTAGTGTCACTCAATCGCCTAATTTTTCGGCAGTTATGCATGACTATGACTGTTTGTTGCAACAACTCGAACTATTTGAAGATGGGCTTATAGCAACCAAGAAATGAAAGCTAAATAGAGACATTAATGACTTTAAAAATAAAAATATTTTTTTCTTGGCCCAAATTATTTCCATCAGCCGAGATAAGGAAACCTAGTGCACCTAACCAGAGACTGTGATAGAGACAACACCCTCCACCACCATCCAATTAGAATCAACAAATGCTGGCAATGGGAATGGCTGTGTAGTGGTGGAAGCTATCCAGTTGCTGAACAGCACTGAAGTAATCCTGCCTATTGGTGCCAAACTGGCGAAATATGGTAATAAACCTTCTGAAATGGATACTTTTGTATCTGCACAGTCATGTAATGTGTTGCAAATAACATTTGATACAAGAAAAGCTCCTCAAAGTAACTTTTTTTAGCCCAGATGTGCTTTTCACTACAACAGCCCACTGCAGTGAGAGAGAAGCAGAGGGAGAAGTGTGAGCAGGAAACAAGGAAGAAATGGAATGGAAGATGAAAATGGCTACAAGAAGCTGTATTCCAAGGTAGGACAGAAACCTCGATACAAGAAACTGAAGAAATTAGTTTTCCTAGTGTAGATTCATCAGGAAATGAACGGACTAATGTATTAAATTTATTTGATTATATTTTAAATTTAAATGAGAAGTTAACTGCTAGTGAAAGCCCTCTCATTTGTACCTGCTGCATCTGGAGATTTATTTGAATTATTAACTGATTTAAGACTTTTTGCTAGAGCTTTAGATTTGAAACTTTTATATAAAAATAATACATCTACTGATATGTTTAAGTGTGCTAGCACTTTTGTACCACATAGCTTTCCTGTTGTTAAAGCATTTACTTACGTGTGAACAAGATATTTATGATGCTTTTTTTAATCAAAAAACTAAATGTTATTTTAATCTTATTGATGATGAAATACATGCATTAATGTCATTAATTACGAATGATAGCCCGATTATTAAACCTGCAGATAAGGGTGGTATAAATTGTATTAATGAATACTTCCCAGTATGTTGGCAGCGTGCATGATTTTTTTATCTGATGGTCAGACATTCACTCTGCTAAATGTTTCATATGTTAACAAAACTATTGCTAAAGTAAAAAGTATTTTGTATGAACTACCGATGGAAACTAGCATTAATTCTGTAACATACAATTACTTGTACTTGGCTAATACTGTCATTCCTTTTATATATGGTCTAAGATCCATAACTCGATAATTACACCACCTATAAAATTATAGTCTCTGGTAGTAAATGGATTACTGTGGCCATCTCCAAATATCTTGATAAACAACTAGCCCAGCCTTTACGTTTTAGTCACAGTTATATGAAAGATACAGGTGACTTCTTGCTTTCCTTATGGGAATGGTGTATAAATAATGAAGTTAATGATGTCTGTCTTGCAACTATGGATGTGAGCTCACTTTTTACTGGGATTCCAAATTCCTATGGTGTTGAAACAGTTAGAGAATTTCTCATTACACATTCCATCTAAGATTCAATTAATGTGTCAGATGCTAGAGTGTGCCTTAGAAAATATATTCAGTTTTGGGGATAACTACTACCACCAAGAACAAGGGGTTGCAACGGGTACTTCTGTCGCCAATACCTATGCAAACATGGTACTAACCAGATGAGAAGAAGAACATATTTATCTTAATACTTCAGCCAATTTTAGGAATACTAATTTGGTTTTATACAAATGTTTTGTGGATGATATTTTCCCTCTATGGAATGATAGTGATGACCAGCTTGTTATTTATAAAAATTATTTGGAATCCACTACTGAATTTCTTTTGTTTGAACTGAAGTATTCTTCTGATTCTATATGTTTTCTTAATATTACTATATTGAAATAACACACTAGCTACAGACATACATCAAAAAAATGTACAGGTACCCAAGTATGTCCACTCTAGAAGTATGCATCCTAGGCACACATTTAAAAGGGTAGTTAAAAGTCAATTTATGAGAGCCAGTAGGCTTAGTGCAAAGGATGATAAGTTTGCTAAAGAAATGCATGAGATGGGAAAAGATTTTGTTAGTAGAGGCTATCATTTAAGTGTTATTGAGCAAATTAAGGAAGAAGTTACATCTATGAGGGATACTGTGGCCAAACCATATATTCTTAGATTGAATAATGCATCTACTAGCTGCAAAACGAACTATAACAGAATTCAATTATGTAATGAAATATAATAGACATACAAACACCATACAGAGAATATGGAAAAATTGGACTATTTTAACATCTAGTCAAGAAGTCCATGAATTGCTCGGTGCAAGTCCAAGTTTTACATTTAAAAGAGAAAACAACCTTAAACAATTATTATGTTATAAAGATGTTAATATGATAAGGGGTGTTAAGACATCTATGGTAAGAGTAGGGACTGTGCCTTATTTGAATTGTGTGCACTGTATTGATATTAATACAGAACAATTCTTTATACATCCTTTAAGTGGTAAACATTTGAATTCAGAGCTAAAGAAACATGCAATACAGCTAATATTGTCTATTTTGCGAATTGCACACAATGTAGTTGGTTTTATATAGGAAAGTCCAATCAAAAATTAAAGGACAGAATTAGCTCATATTTATCAAATATTCGGAGAAATATTGTAACTAATGTTCTGGCCAAACATGTACATACTAATGATTCCACGCATTTAAATTCAGAATTTTGCAGGTAATTAATCAAAACCCTAAAGGTGGCAATTTAGTGAAAAAAAAACTGAATTAAGTGAATATAAATGGATTAATTTTTTTCGAGCAGACCATCACCCAGGACTAAACTCTGCAGTTAGTATTAAACCCGTTTTAAAACAAAGACACAAAATAATTTGAGTTTTCTATCTGTTTATTTATTTTTTATAGTATTTTACAGTTACAATTGTATATTTGTATTTATATGGGTACATTATATTTATTATATGTTTAAGAGACAGGGCACTTTAATTCAGTCTATCTAGTTAATTGATTATATGAGCGGATTGGTTGAATTGTTTTTTTTTTTTTTAAAGAAGCAGTTTATGCTACTGATTTAATGCATTGAGAAAGAGTTCTACTCAAAAGCTTTGTGCGTTTTACTTCACCATTAGAGCGTTGTGATGAATAGCTGGAGTTTTGTGCTTTTGTCTTACATTTTACTTGTGATTCTTTGGCCTTAAGGTGCTTTTGTATTTTTACTGGAGTAGAGGGGAACAATTACCTATTTTTTCCTGGATGAGAACCCCTTTGTGATGAGGTGTGCCACACAGAAGGATTTTCTGACTACTGTGGCACTGTGATCATCAAAGGAGAGACTACTGTCCACCTGGGTCCCAAGGTCTCTTCTTACCACACATTCTGCATTAAGTAGACTGGGGTAGTTCATAGGTACAGAGTTTTTACCAAAGGGGATCACAATGCACTTTTTGGCATTGAGCTTAAGGCCATGCCTCTGACACCAGGCATCTGTCTCAATGAGGCCCTTTTATAGGATGTCCACATCATTTGGGGACTCTACTATGGCTCCTGGTTTGCAGTCATCTGCAAACTTAGTTAGCCAGAGGTCTTCTGTGTTAGCCTGTACTTCAGGGAAGTAGATACTAAACAGGAGAGGTCCCAGGACTGAACCCTATTGTACTCCACTTATCACTGGTTTGAAGTCAGATTTGGAGTCTGCACCTTTTACAGTATGGGTTCTGTCAGTGAGCCAGCTGGCAACCCATCTTGTGGCGTAGTGATTTATATCTAGTTTAGTGAGTTTAGCTATAATTTCAGAATGGGGGATGGTGTTGAAAGTCTTGGCGAGGTGAAGATAGGCTGTGTGAACCACCTTATCCTCGTCTACAGCTTTGGTGACTGCCTCAAAGAAGTCGATCAGGTTCAGAAGGCATAATCTGCCTTTCACAAACCCGAACTAGGTGGGGTCCAGAGTTTGGAGGTTACTAATGTCTTTGTTTAGGAGTTCCATGATGATATGTTCCATGGCCTTGCAGACCAGGCTCATCAGGCTAATAGGACTATAGTTCTCACAATCAGTGGTGGCTCCCCCTTTGTGGAGTGGGAAAACTGTTGCCGTGTGCCATTCAGTGGGCACAAAGCCTCATGTGAGACTATGATTGAACATGGTGCTTAGGTGGGGAGCCAGTTTGTTCTGAAGTTCATGTAAAACGCAGCCTGTGATGTTGTCCGGTCCCATGGATGCTGTGTTTTTGGTTTTAGAGAGCGCAGCTTTTACCTGCATAGATGTGATTACAGGGACTCTGCATTCTTCCTGTATAGATATGGGTCTTTTAGGGGGCGAGACATTCTTCCTGTATAGATATGGGTCTTTTAGGGGGTGAGAGGGAGGTAAAGTTAGCACTGAACTTATCTGCCAGGATGTTGGCAATATCAGTTAGTTCTGTAATTTTCTTGCAGTTGTGCTGTAACTCAGATCAGATTTGGGTGGTTGCCATTGAGATTCTTGACATAGCTATAGAATGTTTTGTGGTTGCCCTTAGAATCAGTGGCGATTTTGTTTTCGTAGCTAGCTTTGGAGGATCTTATAATGGATCTCAGCTTCTTACCGAGGTTGACCAGGGAGCTCCTCCACTCATGGGATTTTACTCTCTTTTGCAACAGTTTCTTCCTTCTGTTATAGAGTTTGTTTATGGCAGGGGACCACCAGATTGGCTTCCTTTTGTTGGAGGATAGCATCTTGGTTCTGTTTGGGATAGCATGATCCATGCACTTGTATAAGTGCTTATAGAGTGCATTTGTATAGGATTCAGCAGTCGTAACTGTATTGTCCCATCTGCATGGGTGTCATGAGGTTTGCCACTTCTGTCTTAAGAAGCATGAAGTTAGCTTGTGTGGAGAAGAATGTGTCTTGGTGACGTCCCCAGAGGGGGAATCAGGGAAAAGTAGTTGCTGCACTTGTTGTTTAGGGGTGAAGCAAAAAAGTCGCAGCAAGGCTGGCCTCACTGATGGAAAATCTTTTCCATCACTTTTGGATTGAGAGACCAATCATGAGGCAGGAGAATACATCTGCTCAGTTTGTCTGATATCACACTAGAACTCCCCAGAACATTCATTGCTATCAGAAAGCAGTTGGAAGATATCACCCACTGTCACACACTGAGTGCTTCTTGACAAAAGGGGTAAGATTTGGTTCCTCCCTATTTGTTGATGTACCAAACTACTGGCATGCTATCAGTTTGAATCACAATCGTTCCTGTAGTAAGTGCAGTCTGAAAAGCTTGCAACACTAAAGCACCACTCTTACCTCCAGAACACAGATATGCAAGCTGGTTTCTAAAGGAGATCAAGCGCCTTGGACAATCTTGTCCAAAAAATGCCCCCCCACCCTATCTGGGAGGAATCTGTGGTCACTATAGCCTTGGACTGTGCAAGGACAAAGGGGCAGCCCAACAGAATTTCTCTGGAATGTATCCACCACGGCAGATCTTTCCTACAAAGATTAGTGATCAAAATCTGGTCCGACATGGGTTGGTACAGCATCGACCACTGAGATGCAAGCAGCCTCTGTAGAATTCTCATGTGAAATCTTGCTAGAGGGACTACAGTTATCGCCGCTGCCATGGAACCCAAAGCTTGCAAAATTAGATGAGCAGGTACTTTCCTGCTGTGGATAATTCTGTGCACTTGTGTTCTGATGTTTTTGTAATCTCACGGGAGGAAGGGAAACTATTGATTTGTTGCATTTAGCACTGCCCCTATAAACTCTAAATTCTGAGTTGGACTGACTTGTAATTTTTCAAATTTTACAGTTACTCCTAAGTATGCACAGGTCTGGAGAACATAATCCCTTGCTTGTATCAAAAGATGCCTGGTCGGAGCGGTAATGAGCCAGTCATCCAAGTAAGGAAACACCCAGAACGCCTGTAGTCTCAAGTGAGCTGCTACTACTGCCATACATTTGGTGAACACCCTGGGCCTGTGGTGAGACCAAAGGGCAGAACCCTTAACTGGTATTGACTAACTTCCAGCCAGAAGTGGAGGAACCTTCTGGAGCGCTTGTCTATTTTTATGTGGTAATACACATCCTGAAGATCTATCAAGCACATCCAGTCATCTTTTTCTTACATCGGAAGAATGGACTGTACTGTGACCATCTGGAATTTTGTTTGGCAAACAGACTAACTGCAGTAGACAAGGCTCTCTATTGCCTCGAAGGCTGGTCCTGCGAAGAGAGAAGGGAGTGCAGAACCAAGAGGGACTGCCTCAAAACCGCGGTCACTCCCCTTTCAGACGAGACAGCACCCAAGACAGAAGCCGGAGATGAACTGACCCAGCCGAGACTCCAAGGTACGGGGATAGCTCAGAAAAAACTGGATTCAACCCTGGCTCTTCAGAGACAACCAAGCACATATGGCTCGGAGACATCTCTTGATCTGAAATAACCAAAAAACTGAGCAATAACTGGTTCCAAAGGAAGAGAATTATCCAGAACCAATACACTTGGCACTGGACAACTCAGAGCTGGAAACTCTAATACCTCAGAGGAGGTCAGAAGAGGAGGAGTTAAAGGGGTGAAGGAAGGTTGGGTTCTTGAACCCACAGGGGCCAAAGCAAGTCTTGTATATCTTCTCACCCACAGAATTTTATTCACCAGTCTCTTCACGTCGACTTCTGTAAGACTTTTGGTGGAACGGATAGACATTAGAGAGGGTGATTTCAGCCTTTTAGAAAAATGTCAGGTAATTCACCCACAAAAGGATCAATTGATGGGGAGTAAGTGGTCCTAGGCAAAACTTCTTGCTCTACTGTCTTAATACTCTGTGCCAATGTAGTCGGCATCGCGGAAAAGCCAGGAAGCAATATTTCTTGAGACGAAGATTAAAGCTGCTGGTGTACCGATGACTTTAGTGTCAAAACTTTAGATTTGGCAGGAACTTTGTTACTGATGATTTTTCTGGTACCAAAGCCTCAAACCTGGTATCCATCAGATCCAAAGAGCTTTTAAGAACTAAGGATCTAGGTTTTGTGTGTGTCAGTGCTGAAGGAGATGATGGTACAAACAGACTTCTCTTTTTAGCCTTCTCCAAGGAGGACAGCAAAGAAACATCAGTTTTACTTTTGTCATGAGCAGATATGGTGTCTCCAAAGGCAGAAGGTCTCATACCTTTTAGGATTAACTTATTTTTCCTTTTGACAAGGGCCCTACGGCTAAAGCCATAGCAAATACTGCAGAGTCTTCTTGTAGATGAGCTGGGCCCAAACAATACATGCACAAAAGGTGCAAATCAGAGAGTGGAATCGTATGGCTAAACTTATGGCATTTCTTGAAGCCAGAGGGACCCTTGGATTTTTCAGCCATAACAAAAAGGCGTTTAATTTACAAGCTGGTAAGAAGCCAAGCACACACCACACTTGCAATGAAAAAAAAAGAGGACAGAACAAAATCAAAAGTATTCTCAATAGGAAAGTTTTTTTTTTTATTGTTTGTTAGCGAAGAAAAGAAGAAAAAGGATCATCAACAATGATAGTACAAGGTACACTGAAGTGTACGGAAAGTAGAAGGAGACATGCAAAAACAACAATGGTAGGGTATAGTAAGATGGAGATCAAAGAGTAGTTAGAAAAAGATATAGGAATTACAAGGCAATGTTAACAGAAAAAGGCACTCCAAGGACCATCAAGAAATCTGGAATATCCAATTTATTTACTGTCAAACAGCAGCTAAACAGTACAGAACAGTGACTCAAGCAAGCAAAAATTTTGACATTAAATAAACTGGATATTCTGGATTTGTTGGTGGTCCTTGGAGTGCCTATTTGTTTGGATTATTGGTTTACATTTGGCACTTTCTCCATTCTTACTGATTAACAGAAAGAGAAAAATCCGAAGAAAAATATTAGAAAAAATTTACTTAGCTCTGTCTAGGAAAGCAGCAAACAAGATCTGGGGTAACTGAAGAGCAGGACTGTGGGTAAGGGTGAAGCTTGAGATCTTTTTGACCTGTCTGAGCTGTGGTAGTGGCAGAGTCGGTTCAGATGTCGGACTCAAACCCCATATGTCAAGGATAAAATGAAAACTGACATCAGCTGTATTAATTTTATGGAGGCATAAATGAGCTAATAGACTGGTATTCCACAGCAAGACTGGTTTACTGAAAATTGCACATTGTGTGTATGCGCCAAAACTGCCATGAGAAAAAAGCTAAGACCTGCTTTAGTTAAGGTGCATTCTTAGCAGAAAGAGTTGATCCTAAAAACTGTGACAGAAAAGCAAAATATTAAATGTTGGAGACATTACAGTGTTTCTGGAAAATGATTATTCACTGTACACCAATTGAGACAAGCAGATTATAGGGCAATAAAAAGCCATAACACTTGTTTCTTTAAAGTTAAAAAATAATGTTTTCTGAAAGCATGCAAGTTGCTTTTTCATATCTGGGAGGAAAATAAAGATAAAAAAGAAACACCAATTAGTGTTAAGTAGCAGCACAGGCAGTAACACGCATCTTAGCACACATAACCTTACATTTACGACAGAAAGTGCCCTTGTCTGCACCCGTCTATTTTAGGACAATTGCTTTTACTAGAACAGTTCAACTTAATTATTTAAAGATCAACATAGATTTGTGTTTGTACTAAGTTAATAGGTTATGGGGTATGTTTTTTTTGAAGGTTTTCATTAAAGCAGTCTTGTAAACTGTTGCATAGGTTCAAGTGGGGTCTATATTACGTGATTGAAACCTTAAATTATCAAACACCTAAAGGTCGATCACAAAATATAGAGCCCTTAACATCGAAAACAGTTAGTTATGTACTCACCATAACGATCGATGTATGTGGTCCATCTCGCCTACATTCCTTACTTACGGATTCGGAGCCAAGAATCGGCTCGGACTCGGCCAAATTTCTCTAGCACGAAGTCTCTAACTGGTTGGGCTAACCCGGTATCCCAAGATGCACCTCGCCCTAGCCCCAGATCTTGTTTGCAACTATACCAATCATAATCCATACACAGCCAACACTGGAAGAAATTCCAGCCAGATGAAGAAAAAAGATCACTGACCTTGAAGGGTCCACAGAGCAAATATTCCTCCAAATCCTCTAGAAAGGGGGCAGGTGGGAGGGTACGTAGGAATGTAGGCGAGATGGACCACATACATCGATTGTTATGGTGAGTACATAATTAACTGATGTTATGTGGTCCTATGTGGTCCTATCTCACCTACATTCCTTACTCACGGGACAGCGTCCCCAGCACCTCTATCCTGGGAGGCTCATAGGAAGATACTCCTGAGAACCGTGGAACCAAAGGAAGCCCAGCCCCTAGAAGCCACGTCCAGCTTGTAATGAGTAATACATTTGTGGGGAGAGGCCCAGGTAGCCGCAGCACAAATATCATCCAATGAAAGCCTGGCATGGTAAGCTATTGATGTAGACATAGCCCTGGTAGAGTGAGCTTTGATGGGAAAAGGTAAATTTCTGCCTGCTGACGAGTAGATGAATGAAATACAATCTTTAATCCATTTAGAAATTGTGCACTTGGAAATAGGACAACCTGCTCTGTTCTCTGAGGAGGACACAAACAGCTGATCAGACTTCCTAACATGCTTAGTCCTGTGTAAATAGAATCTCAGTTGTCTGTGCACATCCAACAGATGGAATCTGAACTCTGCTTTATTGGAATAGTTTGGAAAGAACACTGGTAACTCAATAGATTGATGGAGATTGACAGGGGATGACACCTTTGGAAGGAAGGACGGGTTAAGTCTCAGGGAAACTCTGTCCTTATGAAAAGTCAAATACGGAGGTGTAATGGACAAAGCTTGAAGTTCTGATACCCTCCTGGCCGATGTAGTGGTCATCAGAAACACCGCCTTCCAAGATAAGAATTTCAATTCACAGGTGGCAGCCGGTTCAAAGGGTGGTGAAGTGATGGCCTGTAGCACAAGGCTTAGATCCCATGGCATGACAGGTTCTGAAACAGGGGGGTGAAGTAACCAAGTGCCTTTTAAAAAGGCTTTACAGAGTTTATGGCTCGTAAGATGTGTGAAATTGGAAATTGCAACCAACTGCACTTTAATGGTAGCGGGCGCTGAGCCCTGACGGAACAACATGGCTAAAACATCTAAGACCGATGGAATTGGGACTGTGAAGGGGTCCAGACCTTGGGCCTGAGCCCAAATGGAGAATTTCCTCCATTTGCTGGAATAAATCTTCCTGGTGGAAGACTTATGAGATGAAGACAAGATGTGCACCACTTCAGGTGAAAAGGAATGTCGCCTGACTAGTGATGGAAGTGGAGCAACCCAGGCTGTCAACCTGAGAGTTCGCAGGGATGGATGGAGTTGTCCTGACATGTGAATCAGAAGGTCCTGCACTGGGTCCAGAGTCCACGGACCGTCCAGTGCGTACCATTGAAGAAAGGGGAACCATACTTGTCGAGGCCAGTGTGGAGCAATAAGGATCATCCTGCTTCCCAAGGATATGGCTTTCTGGATCACTCTTGGTAACAGAGGAAATGGAGGGAAAGCATAGACCAGACCGGGGGGCCAATAGTGAGCTAGAGCGTCCCTGGGTGACTCCACCTGTGGGGGGATCAGTGTGAAGTACTCGCTGCATTTGGCATTGAGGGGGCTGGTGAAGAGATCGCAGCAAGGCTGACCCCCCCTGTTGAAGATCTGAACCGCCACTCGGTTGTTCACGGACAACTCGTGAGGCATCAGAATAGCTCTGCTTACCCTGTCCACTATCACATTGGACTTTCCCGGAATGTGCGTTGCCACTAGAAACCGTTGGGAAGACACTGCCCAATTCCACACTCGCATGGCCTCTCTGCAGAGGGGATAAGACTTGGTTCCCCCCTGCTTGTTCAGGTACCACACTACGGACATGTTGTCCGAGTGAATTGCAATTGTTCCCAGAGGTAGAGTGTCTTGGAGTGCTCGCAACATAGAAACACCACTCTCATCTCCGAAACATCGATGTGCAAGTGTACCTCATGATCTTGCCACGTGCCTTGGACCGTCCTGCCTAGATAATGCCCCCCCCCACCCCATCTGGGAGGCGTCCATGGTCACTGTGGCCACTGAAGACATAGGAATCAAGCTCCTCCCTCTGTCCAGACTGGCGGAACGTAGCCACCAGTGGAGGTCCTGTTTGCACCGGCTCCATGAGAAGTATCAAGTGGGAAAGAGGAAGTTTCTGAAATGACCACTGGACCGAAAGGAGCCACTGCAGGATCCGCATGTGTAACCTGGCCAGAGGCACCAGCATGATGGAGGCCATGGATCCCAAGAGCTGGAGAACTAACCTAGCCTGAACTTTCCTGAGGGGCAACAGTGCGTGGATCTGAGACTGCAGCACTCTTATTCTCTCTTGTGGTAGAAAGGACTGCATTTGAATAAAGTCTAGCTCTACACCTATAAAAACAACACGCTGTGAGGGCAGCAAGGCAGACTTTTCCCAGTTCAAAGTAATTCCTAGACGTTGGCAAAGTGAAATGGTCGTCTCCCTGGCTTGAACGAGCAGATGCTTGGTGGGGGCAGTGAGAAGCCAGTCGTCCAGATACAGAAACACCTGGAATCCTAGACGTCTCAGGTGAGCTGTCACCACTGCCAAATACTTGGTAAACACCCTGGGGGCTGTGGTGAGACCAAAGGGCAGGGCACAAAACTGGAAGTGACTGGCTCCTAGCCGGAAGCGTAAAGGACTCCTAGATGCCTTGTCCATTTTGATGTGGTAGTAGGCATCCTTGAGATCGATGGAGCACATCCATACTCCTTTCTCCAGGAATGGAAAAATGGACTGAAGCGTGACCATCCGGAACTTGGACTTCAGAACATACTGATTCAGTCGACTGAGATCCAAAATGGGTCTCAGGTCCCCTATTCTTTTCAGCACCAAAAAGAGTCGTGAGCAAGTTCCTGATCCGACATGGTCTGAGGGGGACTGGTTGGATGACTCCTTTTTCTGGCAGCTTTGCAACTTCTAGTGCTGCTTGATCCCATTGACTTGGAAAGTCCAGGATTCTTCTGACGAGGTGTTGATAAAAGAGGGATAGTGTAACCTCTGGCAATTATTCGAAGCACCGAACGATCGTGGGTGATGCTTTCCCAGGCTTCTGGATGCAACAAAATTCGGCCCCCGACTGGCTCTGGAATAGCACAGTCGGGCAATGCCTCAGAAACGCTGGAAGGAAGATCCGCGAAAGGAATCGCGGTCTCCCAAGTTGCGGGGGCCTCCTCTGCTTCTAGGACGGCGTCTTCCGGAATAATTCCCCCCCCCCCCGCCTCTGGAGGGGGACTCACCTTGAGCTGCAGGAAAGGACCTCTGAGACTTGAACCACATTTTCCCTCCTCTCTGAGCCTTGGGGTAAGGCCTAGAAGGGAGAGAGAAACGGGTCCCTACGGCAGATAGGGTCTTTCCCTCCTGTTCGCATCTGGTGAGGGTGTCTTTCACTTTGGGCCCGTAGAGAGAGGACCCATCAAAGGGGGCGTCAGTGAAGGAAGACTTAAAGACCTCCGCGAAATGACACAGGCGCATCCAGGCTTGCCTTTTGAGAGCTACGCTTGAGCTAGTTGCCCTACTTGCCCCTTCGGCTGCATAAGATATGAGCCTCATGGACGAGTTGACAATGGAACCAAGGGTAGACAACTGGGCGTTAACAGTCTGCGCCACCGTCTCAGGCATGTTACCCGTCAGAGTATCTCCTAGCTCCTTCAGGAGATCTCTTTGGAGCAGAGTGAAATGACAGAGGTAATTCAGCGACCGCAAAGTAAAGCTCGCCGAAGACAGGGTACGCTTCCCATATCGGTCCATACTCCTGGACTCCTTGTTTGGAGGATGGACGGAAGAAGAAGCCTCTGCAACTTCCTGCTGAGTGGCTGCCGCCACCACCAAGGCATCTACCGAAACCTCTTTGGTCAGGAACTCTTTCCCCAGGGGAGCAGAAAGGAACTTTTTTGGACGTCTGGGCACCAGTTCCACGGAATCAGGGTTCTCCCACACCCTTCGACAAATCAAATCCAGGAGTGGAGACACCCAGGACGCGGAGGGTTAAGCTCCAAAGGCCTTGAGGAATACCGACTCCTATACAGAGGGGGTCTTGGAAAGCCAGTTGCCTCTCTGTCTCAATATCTCCAGGACGTTGGAGAAAGAGACATCATTGGAGGACGACTTGAGGGACCCCACTGACTCCTCGAGGTTGGTATCAGAAGTGAGGCACTCGTCCTGGGAGTCGATGTGCTTCTTCTTGCACAACTTCTTTCTGGGAGGCTCCTCAGGCACCGACTCGGAGGGGCCCTCAGAAAGTAGGGGACCGCTCAAGGGGGTATCCCCAGACCTTCGGGCTCCACCATCCACAGATAGGGGGGGCATCAGAGGCTCTAGCCAGGGTGTAGAGGGATGGAGTGACCGATCCAGGTGATGTGACTGACGACCTGGCCAGTGCACTCCTCATGGCCTCGAAGGCAGGTCCCCCCAAATCAGAGGACCATCCCAGTCTCCGAGACCACGACCGGCATCGAGATTCCCTGAACCAAAGCACCGAGAGGGAGGCTCGGAACCGACAGGAGTCCCAAGGTATCCCCCTTGGGTCTGACTGAGGAAACCAGACTGCCGAAACCAGAAGACGGAACCGACCTGGTTGGAGCTGAAGCCTGCTCCGATAAACTCACATGGGGTATCGGAGCCAACATTAGAACATCACTTGGCGCGGAGCACTCCGGCTCCGATGACACATGGGTGCTCAGAGGAGGAATCATCGGTACCAGGATGGGGACCACTTCGGAGCCAACTGGGTCGGAGCCGAAAACAGTTTTGCTAACACTGGTGACTGCAGGAGCCTCTGGACCACCCTATCCACATCCAAATCAGACAGCCTACAGGATTTGGAAGAAATAGAAGGAGACTGGGATCTCTTACCTGGAGACTTATGCCTGACACTGGGTGGCCGACTCCGAATAGGTTCCAATAGTATCGGAGCCGAGGTCGACTCCAGTACAACAGATACCTCCTGCGGCCCCGAGGACAATGGAGCCGAGGAGGTAGTATCCATTTCCGGAGCCTTCTCCTTCGGCCTCGAGGACAATGGAGCTGAGGAGGAAGTATCCACTTTAGAAATCTTCTCCGATGGCTCCAAAGAAGCAGACTGAGCCGGTGATCATTTCTTGGCCTTAGAAGGCTTAGACTTAGTACTAGAAGATGAAGACGACTCAAAGGCCTCTTCAAAAGAGAGCTTAATCAGACCCTTCAAAATCAGCTTATTTTTTCGTTCCTGCAGTACCCTAGGGCTAAAAACATGATAGAAACTGCAGGACTCTTGCAGGTGAATAGCACCAAGACAATAAGCACAGATAGAATGCCCATCTGTAATGGACATTTTGTAGCCACATTTTGTACACTTCTTAAACCCAGAGGGTTTATGTTCTTTCAGCATGGTAGGCAACCGCACCACTCACAACCGAGGAAGGCGGGAAAACCAAAAACCACTCTAACCGACAAGGAAACGAGTTAAACGTTTCCTAAGAGGGACTTAACCACCGACAAGAAAAACCAGCCCCAAAAAAAAAACAAGAGAACACACTGGAGAGGACTAGGACCTCTAACTTAAACTGGCCTAGCCCGCGAAGCAGAGGGATACCACAAAAAAAATCACAGTACTCACAAAACTCACACAACAACTAGACAAATACAAAGCTAGCTATTAAAATAGCTTTTATCAAACAGTAGACTACTAAAATACTTAGAAAGTATTTTAAAAGGGTACTTAGCCACAGCCAAGCGAGACCACGTCCTAACTCTACGAGCAGCAAATGAGATCTGTGGCTAGGGTGAGGTGCATCTTGGGATACTGGGTTAGCCCAGCCAATTACAGACTTCGTGCTAGAGAAAACCCGTGAGTAAGGAATGCAGGCGAGATAGGACCACATAACATCAGACATTTCCACATAGGGAAACAATGCTGTTGGCCAAATAAAACAAAGTTTTAAACAGAAATGAAGTGGGGGGGTAAAACCCACCACACACACCCGGATGTGGGGGACTGTGCCCCCTACACCCCCCAACTAAATATACCAACTCAGAGATCATTCTACAGTAGAGAAAGAACAAAATCCGTGTAATGGCCAAATGACTCTTTTCCCTGTGTGGAAACACCATTCGCAATTTTCAGACTTTGACATTTAGTGATAGACCTTTACGTGTTTGATAACCTAAGGTTTCGATCACATAGTAGGAAACCGTTCAAGTGGAAATGACAAGAAACAAATGCATAAAAGATCGACCTACCAAATATTAGTGGGTTCATGTATCACAAAAGCTGGAAACAAAAAAGCTGTCATATACAATAGATGGGAATAAGAAGTTATGTCTTACCATAACGTTCCATGTTAGTTGTCTTCTTCTCGCCTTCTTTCTTGCTGGATGGGTTCAGAGCTGATCCTCGGCTCCGACTCCGCCTATACTATAGCTCAAGAGCTATTTTTACCGGCTCGAGGCAGCTCTATATCCCACAATACCATGCGCTAACTCCCCAGATCTCGTTTGGAAGCTAAGACATAGTATAAATAATAATATTATAATAATATTACAATCCTCTTTTACGAGTACAGATTACCTGCTAGTAACACTAAGGATACAAGGAAAAAGACCCAACATACTGTATCTCCAGAAATGGAAAGACTCAGAACCTCGAGTCTATCCAGGCTAGAGGGCAGGAGGGAGGGACGCAAGAAAGAAGGCGAGAAGAAGACAACTAACATGGAACGTTATGGAAAGACATAACTTCTTAATGTTAAGTTGTCATTCTCGCCTTCATTCTTGCTGGATGGGACAGCGTCCCTAGCATCTTAGTCCTGGGTGGCTCAATGGAACAGACTCCAGAGTACAGTGGAACCAAAATCAGCTCTATTTCTGGAGGCTAAATCAAGCTTGTAATGGGCAATAAAGGTATGTCTGGACGCCCATGTAGCTGATGCACAAATGACATCTAGTGGTAACCTTGCTTGAAACTCCGTTGAAGTTGATAGTGCCCTGGTTGAATGAGCCTTAGGCCTAGAGGGAAGTTGCCTGTGTCTCAACTCATAGAGCAAGGTAATAATAGATGTCAGCCATCTGGAAAGAGTAACCTTCGATACCGGAAGCCCTTTCTTGCCTGCAGCATAAGAGAGAAAGAGCTGGTCTGACTTTCTGAATTGTTTTGTCCTGTCTAGGTAATACCATAATTGGCGATGAACATCTAATGAATGTAATTTATGTTCAGCCCTGTTGGTATAGTCTGGGAAAAAGACAGGCAAATCAATGGAGTGGTTTAGATTTGCTTCCGATAACACTTTTGGTAGGAAGGAAGGGTTTGTTCTGAGAGTTACCCTATCTTTATGAAAAACCAAATAAGGACGACGGACAGACAAGGCTTGAAGTTCCGATACCCTTCTGGCAGATGTTATATCTACTAAAAACAGCATTTTCCAAGAAAGAAGTTTGAGGGAGCAAGAAGCTGCAGGTTCAAAAGGGGGCAGAATTAGTGAGGTTAGAACTAAATTCAAATCCCATTGTGGGGATGGATCTTTGACTGGAGGTCTGAGCAAAAAGATGCCCTTGAGAAAGGCTTTACAGAGTTTGTGGGACATAATATTTGCTTCTGAGAGTCCAACATGAAAATTAGCAATGGCCGCTAATTGTACCCTGATAGTGGCCGATGATGACCCTGAATGAAAAAGCTCCACCAGAAAGTCTAGAACCTCATGAATGGGTGCATGGAAAGGATCTAAGGATCTAGTTTGTGCCCAGTGTGAAAAACGCTTCCATTTACTCGCATAAGTCTTCCTAGTATTGGACTTATGAGAAGCCAGAATGATATCACGAACAGGAGGAGAAATAAGGGGAAGCCTGGCTATGGCTGGAAGTGGAGCAACCAAGCTGTGAGGTTGATGGAATGTAGAGACTGATGCAGCTTGCCCGTTAGGTGCGTCAACAGATCCGGAAGGGGCTCCAGATGCCAAGGCTGTTTCAGTAGGTATTTGTGCAGGAACGGGAACCAAACTTGTTGAGGCCAAAACGGGGCAATGAGGATCATTTTGGATCTCAATGCGGTTGCTTTCTGAATTAATTGTGGGATCAATGGAAAGGGAGGAAAGGCATAAAGAAGACCCCGGGGCCAAACGTGAACAAGAGCATCTCTGAGGGGTTGGCCTGGTAGAGGAAAAAGTGTGAAGAAGTTGAGGCACTTGCTGTTTTGGGGAGTTGTGAAATGGTCGCAGCAAGGCTGGCCCCACTTCTGAAAAATTCCGTCTACTACCGCTTGATTTAGAGACCACTCATGAGGCATGAGGATAGTTCTGCTCAATCTGTCTGCTATGACGTTGGACTTCCCGGGGATGTGTGTTGCTATCAGAAACCGTTGAGATGAAATCGCCCATTGCCAAAGTCTGAGTGCTTCTCGACAGAGGGGGTAGGACCTTGTTCCGCCCTGCTTGTTTATGTACCACACCACAGACATATTGTCTGTTTGAATTGCTATAGTCCCCGTGGGAAGAGAGCTCTAAAGGGCTTGCAATGTCAAAAGCACTGCCCTCATCTCCAGGACATTTATGTGCACGTGGCATTTTGACTATTGCCAAGTGCCCTGGACCGTCCTGCCCTGATAATGCCCCCCCCACCCGATCAGGGAGGCATCCATTGTGACAGTGGCAACTGGAGGGGGGGAGAACAAAGGGTCTGCCCTGAAAAAGCTGAGGGGAAACCATCCACCAGGAGAGATGTTTCTTGCAAGATGGTGTTATCAAAATGTTGTGGGTCATTGGTAGCTGTTGAAAGGGCCACTGAGAAAACAGCATCCACTGAAGGAGCCTCATGTGGAAGCGGGCTAATGGAAGTAGAAGAATCGCCACCGCCAAGAGGCCCAACACTTTCAATACTAGCTTGACTTGGACTCTGTTGGGCTGAAACAGGAGCAGAACATTCCGCCTTATGTCTGTCACTCTCTGAGGTGGTAATGTTGCAGACATTTCTGTGGTGTTTAATACGGTGCCTATAAAGTTTATACATTGACAAGGCGACAAGGAGGACTTTGCAAAATTTATAGAAATACCCAGACTGTTGCAAAGTTGAATAGTGTAATCCCTGGCCATTATGAGATCCTGTTTGGTGGTAGCGGAAATGAGCCAGTCGTCTAAGTATGGAAACACCTGGAATCCTTTCTGTCTCAGGTGAGCCGTGACCACTGCCAAACATTTGGTGAACACCCGAGGGGCTGTGGTGAGACCAAAGGACAGGGCCCTGAATTGAAAATGACTGACTCCCAGCCGGAAGCGGAGAAACCTCCTGGAGTGCCTGTGTATTTTTATATGGTAGTACGCATCCTGGAGGTCTAACGAGCACATCCAGTTGTCTCTGCCCAAAAAGGCTAGAATGGACTGCAGTGTTACCATCCGAAATTCTGTCTTTAGTACAGAGTTGTTTAACCTGCTGAGGTCCAAAATGGGTCTCCATTCTCCTGTCTTTTTTGGTACCAAAAAGAATCTGGAGTAGATTCCAGATCCTAGCTGATCTGCTGGGACTGCCTGGATGACTCTTTTTTCTAACAGCTTTTTTATTTCTAGCTGAGCCTGACCCCTTTGTGCGGGTGGTACGTCTGGTAGGGGTTTTGGCGGTTGTACTGGAGGGAAAGTGAAAGGGATTTTGTAACCCTCGGATATGATCTTCTGTACCCATGTGTCTTGGGAGAGGGATTGCCAGGCTTCCGGGTACAGAGATAATCTTCCCCCGACTGCCTCCGAAAGCGGACAGTCGGGCAGCTTCTCAGGGATGCTGAAAGGGTTGGTCAGGGAAAGATTCCCTGGAACCCTGGTTCTGTGGACCCCCTCTGCCCCTGGGGCGGCATCTGTTATTATTCCCCCCTCTGCCTCTAGGGGAATTCACCACGCAGCAGGCGACTCCTGTGGTTTGCAGAACCACATCTTTCCACCCCTCTGTCCCTTAGGATAAGGTCTAGAAGGCGTGGAAAAACGGACTCCCATGGCAGAGAGAGTCTTACCATCTTGCTCGCATCTGGTGAGGGTATTCTTCACCTGAGGTCCGAACAATTCCGAACCGTCAAAGGGGGTGTTGGTGAAGGACGCCTTGAAGGGATCGGCAAAGTTACAGTCGCATCCAAGCGTGATGTCTCAACGCAACGCCTGTGCCAGCGGCCCTACTTGCTCCATCGGCTGCATAAGAGATAAGCGGCATGGAGGAGTTAACAATGGAGTTCAGGGTAGCAAGCTGAGAGTTTATTTTGTCCTTAAACCCTGCAGCAGAAGGATCCTGTACCATTTCACCCAGCTCTTTGAGCAAGTCTCTCTGAAGGCGGGTGAAATGACATAAATAGTTCAGCGATCGCATAGAAAAGGTCGCTGAAGCAAAGGTCCGCTTGCCGCACCTGTCCATGGTCCTGGACTCTTTGTTAGGAGGATGAACAGATACAGAAGGATCAGCCAATTCCTTCTTAGAGGCTGCTGCTACCACCATAGCATCAACTGAAACACCTTTGGTGAGAAAGGATTTGTCATCTGGTGCAGAAATATATTTAGAAGGCCTCCTAGGGGTAGGTTCCATTGAATCAGGAGCTGCCCACGCCTTTCTAGCCACTAACTCCATTAGTGGGTCGAAAGGGGGAGACACCCAGGAGGTGGAAGGGCGAGATCCAAAGGCGTCAAGGTAAACCGACTCGTCCTCGGAAGGTTTGAGAGTGGACCAATTTCCCCTCTGTCTTAGGATCTCCAGGATGTCTGAAAAGGAGACCTCCTCAGAGGGGGATCTGGGGGAACCTTCCGACTCATCCAAGTCGGTGTCCGACGTGACAGACTCGGGGGAGTCTATGTGCTTCCTCTTGCACTTTCTTTTCCTAGGGGGTTCCCCTGAAACTTCAGGGGAGCCCTCGGAAGAGGAGGAGACACCCAAAGTGGGTACCCTACGCTTTGGATCTCTGCTGTCGGGTGCAGGAGGATGGCCAGAGACCATAACAGGCACTACAGAGGGAGGAGCCGCAGAACTTAACCTTGGAGTGGACACTGGGTCCAACACACTCCTCATCACCTCACTCCTCATCACCTCGAAGGCTCCCCCATCAGATACCAAAGGTAGCCCCGGCTCCGAAGAGACCGGAACCACCCCCGGAACCGACAGAGAAGGCTCCGAGTATGATGTTGGGGCCAAACTAACCAGAGCCGAAGCTCCGAGAGGGAGAGCGGGGTCGGACAAGGGTCCAATGCCACTCACTCCCTCAGAGCCGACAATGGAGTCTCGGCACCCGGACCTCTCCATGGACGGAACCAATGAAGAGGTCGGAGGCGACGACACCGGAGCCGAAGGAGGAAGTATCGGCTCCGACATGGGCAAGGTCACGGTTCCGACAAACTCCGGCTCTGAACTCGAGAGATGAGTCGGAGGAGAAATGGATAGCTGTATTGAAGGAGCCACAGTCTGGTGAGATGGGCTCTGGAGCATTTGGGACAGCGCCTGAGATTTTATAAGTCTACTGACCACCCTCTCGATGTCGTGGTCGGAGAGCTTGGATGACCTCGATGAATGAGTCCTATGACTCCGCTCCGATAGGAGAGGGGACCTCGGAGCCGATCTGACGGACTCTAGCGAAGGGGACCTAGAGCACTTGCGCGCTGGGGTCGGCTCCGATGATGGTTTCGGAGCGGAAACCACTTTGCTCGCCTCGGAGCCAGACAGAACCGAGGTCGGAGCCGTCTCGATAATGCCAGCCCTCGGCTCAGAAGCTGGAGCTGAGGGTTTGGCGGTTTTTGATGACTTCCCAGAGACAGACTTGGACGGGGAGTGATCAGGCTTTAACAAGCCCCTTAATATGAGCTTGTTACGCCTTTCCTGCAGGACTCGAACTAAATCCATGGCAAACAGAACAAGAGTCCTGCAGGTGTAAAGGCCCCAAGCAATAGACACAAGAAGTGTGACCATCTGTCAGAGACATTTTCTGACAGCACTAGTCACACTTCTTGAATCCCGAAAACTTAGGGTCCTTTGACATCCCGACAAAAAAAGAAAAGGAACACTGTCAGTCCACACACACACACACACACACACCTATTTAAGTTAAAGGGAACTGACTAAAAACCCACACACACACTGAAAGGGGTGGGGGAAAACTAAGGAAAAGCCCGTAGGCCCAAGATAAAAAACTAACTAAAGAAGGGAAAAAAGGGCTACCGAAAGGGTAAGGCAGTTAGAAGGGTAAGTAACTGGAAAAAAACTGAGACTGAATATATATATGAAAAAAGCACTTACTGACCAGAGCCGGTAAAAACAGACTACCTCGCAGCGAAGCGGCAAACGAGATTGGGGGAGTTAGCGCATGGTATTGTGGGATATAGGGCTGCCTCGAGCCGGTAAAAATAGCTCTCGAGCTATAGTATAGGCAGAGTCAGAGCCGAGGATCGGCTCCGAACCCATCCAGCAAGAATGAAGGCGAGAATGACAACTTAACATTAACTTCTCAACATAAACGTAATATTTTTCATATCATGGAATGCAAATGACCTCACAGGTATAGACAAAAATGAAAGAATATAAATTATATTTAAAAATGCAGAGTGCAACTTGCAATGCTTGAAGGCTTAGTGTCTGTTATTCTAAGAGTGTATTAGTTCTGGGTTGAGTACTTGGGCTTCTGGACAGTTATTTTACATTAAGAAGGTGTGGTCTGTACTCTTGTAGTAGGAGGAGAGGGTAGATTCTGCCCTTCTGAGCTGGGGGTTTCTGGTTAAAGGCTTATTGTGCCTGCTTATATGAACTGTTTCTTTCTGAAATTGGTTCACCTTGTTTGCTGTAGCATAGACTAAATTCAGACCTACTGAATCTAGCTTTGTATAACTTTAACACTAATCCAGACCATCTTTTTTTGGAAAAGGTTCTCCTGTACCCTAGTGGCAGGAATGTGCAGTTAGAAGTTGTCTGATCGAAGACTGCTGGATTGGGGCTCAGTTTTTAGCTTTTTATTGGTTAATTTGTTTAAATCAGTTTGATCATTTGCTACTGTTATATTTAAAAAAATGCACTTTATGCATCGCCGCTTAGCTACGGTTAAACTATTCCTGTTGCCAGAAAGTCTGTTCTTCAAATTTTCCCTTAGAACTAGCCAATTTTTTAGTTTTAGCACTCAAATCTGTTTCTTTGAGCTCAGCACTTGTTCAGAACTCGTAAGCACTAAACAAATTACTACAGCACTCAACTTTTCTCACTTGTCTAGAGGAAAACAGTTGTTAGTACTTAATAAATAAGCACCTATCCAGGCATGTCTAAGGGTCAGCTCCTGGTGTTTTCTCCTGTCTACCTCTTGAATCTGGGCATCTTGGGGCAATGCAGCAATTGCCTCAGGTAGACAGACAACCTTCTCCTCCTACCACCCAACACTACAGCTTGTGAGAGATGCACTTATATAGCCAAACTGGAAGCAAAGCGCTCTTCACCCAAGACTGGACTAGACAGTCAAGAGGAGAAGGTATAACACTTGCACCACCCCACACATCACATAGTCCCTCAAAACCTACACCACCAAACACACACATAGCAACACAAAACACACACCTACATTCTTGGAGGCTCTCAATAAAAATCTGCTCAAGCAACAGAGACCTCCAAAGCAGAAATGCATGCAACCTCCACCCCCCAACAAAACCCAAATGACACACAGCCCACAAACTTCCCAGGATCCACCACATAAAGCAGCACTCGGGTCACTCCACAACAAGTACAAATATGAATCTGTCATTGTCCATGTTGGTGTGAATGATCTGAGACATACCTCCCTGGACTACATGAAAAGAGACATGGAGGAGTTCTCCGATCTTGTAGCCCAGGCAGGTATGACCCTAGCCCTGAGTAGCATCCTGCCATCACCCAGAATGATACCACAGTACAAGGACAAAATGACTGACTTCAACAATTGGCTAAGCTTCTGGTGTCATTCTAAGGGGATCCAGTATCTGTCTGCCTGAGATAACATGATCGACAGACCACAATGCTTTGCCAGAGATGGCCTGCACCTGTCGCACTTGGGATTCAGGATACTGGCTAAGGCTCTTGCCACCCCTATAGTGGCTTTTTTAGGCAAGGTTCAAATGACAAATTCACCACCGTAACAGGTACAAGCAAGCAAAATCTGAGGGTAATGCTACTCAATGCTAGAAGTCTAAACCTCAAAATGCATTCACTCGAGACACTCCTTAAAATGGAGAACACACACATCTGTGCAGTGAGAGAGACCTGGTTCAAGGCACCAGAGAGCACCCCTGCATTACCAGGCTATAATTCATAACACACCATTCGGCCACATGACCTGGACCAAAATACTAAAGGTGGAGGAGTGTCTATATTCATTAAGGATATCCACACCTCCAGGCTAGTTGCTCAGCATAATGCATCTGAGATTATCCAAGTGCAACTAACTCTGGACAAGACTGCAATCCAAATTGTAACTTGCTACAGATCCCCCACCATACCCAAGGATTTCCACTCCTCATTTCTTGATACACTGGAAAATATTAGGGTACAACCCGTCACCCTAATAATAGGCGATTTCAACTACCCCACCATTAATTGGGAAAACCTCTCATGTACCAACTCTTTTGCTCAACGTTTTCTGGAATTCATAAATTCCAGTGCCTTAGATTAACTTATCCACACCCCCACCAGGGGCAGCAATATCCTAGACCTAGTCATTACCAACATGGGTGATCGGTGTTCCACACCAGAGGTCAATTCCTTGTTGGTCAGATCCGACCACAAGCTAATCACCCTAGACATTCACATCAACATCTACATCCACACTATAAACTATGAACCTATAAACATCCCGCCCCCACCCCCCATTAGGGAAACCACCGTAAAAAATTTCTCCAAAGCCAACTTCACGCTTCTTAAGACAGAAGTGGCAAACTTCACGACACCCATATAGACAGACAATAGAGGTACGACTGCTGAATCCTACACAAATGCACTTTATAAGCACCTGCATGAGTGCATGGATTGTGCTATCCCCAACAGAACCAAGATGCTATCCTCCAAAAAAAGGAAGTCAATCTGGTGGTCCCCTGCCATAAACAATCTCTACAACAGAAGAAAGAAACTGTTTGCAAAAGAGTAAAATCCTATGACTCATAAAATCCTCCAAAGCTAGTTATGAAAACAAAACTGCCACTGATTCTAAAGACAACCACAAAGCATTCTATAGCTATGGTTAAATCTCAATGGCAACACTCAGATCTGCTCTGAGTTACAACACAATGGCACTAAATATACAGAACCAACTGATATTGCCAACATCCTGGCAGATAGGGTCAGTGCTAACTTTACCCCCACTCCATCCCATCTCTATACTGGAAGAATGCAAAGTTCCTGTAATCACGGCTGCACAGGTAAAAACCACACTCTCCAAAGCCAAGAACACAGCATCCATGGGACCTGACAACATCCCAGGCTGCGTTCTACATGAACTACAGAATTAACTGGCACCACACCTAAGCACCATGTTCAGTCATAGCCTCATCTCAGGCTTTGTGCCCACTGAATGGTGCACAGCAATGATTATCCCACTCCAAAAAGGGGGAGCCACCACGGACTCTAGGAACTACCACCCCATTAGCCTAATGAGCCTGGTCTGCAAGGCTATGGAACGTAATCATCATGGGACTTATAAACAAAGACATTGGTAATCTCCAAACTCTGGACCTCATCCAGTTCGGGTTTGTAAAAGGCAGATCATGTCTCTTCTTTGAAGCAGTCACCAAAGCCGTAGATGAGGGTAAAGCGGTTCACACAGTCTATCTAGATCTCGCCAAGGCTTTTGACACCATCCCCCACTCTGGAATTATAGATAAACTCACTAAACTAGGTATAAATCCCTATGTCACAAGATGGGTTGCCAACTGGCTCACTCATAGAACCCACACTGTGAAAGTAGCAGACTCCAAATACAACTTCATACCAATGACAAGTGGAGTACCACAAGGTTCAGTCCTGGGTCCTCTCCTGTTTGGTATCTACTTTTCTGAAGTACAGGCTAACACAGAAGGTCTTTGGCTAAAAAAGTTTGCAGATGACTGCAAACTAGGAGCTATAACTGAAACTCCTAACGATGTGAACATCCTAAAAAGGGCCTCACTGAGAATGATGCCTGGTGTCAAAGCCATGGCCTCAAGCTCAATGCCAAAAGTGCATTGTCATCCCCTTTGGTAAAAGCTTTGTACCCATGAGCTACCACATAGGTGGTAGTCTACCCGACACCGAAAGTGTGATGACCTTGGGACACAGGTGGACAGTAGTCTCTCCTTTGATAATCACATCACCACAGTAGACAGGAAATCCGTCTATGCGGTACATCTCATCACAAAAGGTTTCTCATCCAGGAAAACAAAGAGGTCATTGTTACCCTCTACTTGTCACTCATTAGACCCATTATAGCGTACAACGCCCCTTTTGGTATGTACCTCACAAAACATCTACAACAACTATAAAGGTCGTTGAAATACCTCACAAAGAGGATTACCGGCCTCAAACAGATGCCCTACGCAGACCGTCTCAAAAAACACCAGCTTTACTCCTTTGCATATCATCTACTCAGAAGCGCTCTCTGCCTAACATGCAAAGCTATGTCAAACCCAGAGCTGTTGGATATGCTCCATTTAAAGAAATCACAATTCCTCCAAGCTACATGCACTAGGGACCTAAACATCATCACCACAATAAACAGAACATGCTGGAGGGATAAATTCCTGTCCCAGAGACTTCCCATTCTCTGGAACAAACTACCTATCTATAACAAACAAAGCTCCTCATTAGCACTCTTCAAGAAAAATCTTGATTGGATGGGAAGTAGGAAATTCACACCAAGGATCACCTCTGTGGCTCTGCTCAACAGGGGCACAGGAAAATAATTTTCTTGGGTGGCGAAAGGCAGGGTACCTTTCAGGCTAGGCTTGTAGAGGCCCTAGGGCCGATAGCCTAGTTCCTATGAACCTATGAAGGATTTTATCTGGGGGGGGGCAAGAGTCAAATAGGATCAGTTGATGCTTCCAATAGAACAAGGTGGTTTAAGACTGCCTGATATGAAAGAAAATGTCAAGGTTCCTATACACAAGACAAGCACAAAGATAAAATTCAACGTGAAAAGAGATGGCTGTGAAGTAGGGATTCAAGAAATAAAGAGTGACTGGGATTATGCAGACAGATCTTTGGAGAATAATCGTTATACAGAATATATTTATAAAGCAGTGGAAAGTATTTCAAGAACTAAGCCAACATGGGAATGGAGAAAGGAGATTCTGCCAATAGGGATGACTGCAATTATGGATACAAGGAATAGGTATAAGGAGGCTGGAATTTACTGGAGGAAACTAGCAAAGGAACTAAAGGTATTGAGAACAAATAATCAGAGTGGGGAAAGTAACAGAATGGGAAGACGGTGGAGGACATTTTGACTGCAGGATAGAGGCTACTTTCCTCAAGGACTGACATCAGAGTATAGGCAAAGAGAAAGGGATAGGGAAGCCCTAGGAGAAAGATCTGCACTGGTAGAGTTTTTACTTGAATCTAGAACAGAAGCTGCTGTAAAAAAAAAAAAAAGATAATTAGTTGGAGATATAAAATATTGAACTATAACCACGGAAATCAATAAATCAATCAGAGGAGGCTAAAAAAGATTGGAAGAGAGCCTGGCTAAGCAATTCACAAAGAAACAATGGGAGGACAGACATATGTCTCTCAAATATGCAACAGTCTAAAAGATTTAGGATTTTTTCTTAGAAGTGCTTGCATAGGTATTTTTATACTCAGACTCCAAAGAATTTTTCCTCAGGTGGATGGTAAATATTGGAGGTATGATGGACAAAAGAGAGGTAACTGGGAACATGTTTTGGGAGCACAATGAGTTAGCAGATTAAACATTCCCTACAGAATACTTTGTCAAAAGTACTGGGCGAGCAAATGGATGTAACCAAGGGCATTTTTTTAGCTGGGATACAGAAACTGAACTCCCTAGATTTTAGTAAGGCCTTAAGTTTAATTTTGGTAGCTGCCAAAAAAGCAATTACCAGAAAACTGGATCAAAGTCTAAACCAACCGTATTTAAAGTGGTGTACATTCTAATAGAGATAAAAGAAATAGAATGTTTAGAAAAAGGCTAGGAGCAAATTACATAAAAATATGTAAAATGTGGGAATACTATATGCAGAAAATGTTAATATGAAAAAAATAATATGATTTGCTTTCTTTTATATAAATGTAAGTTTGGCTATGTCACAAGTGATAAAGTGTTTAAAAAAAAAGACAGAACAACAGTGGCAGCTCAAGACAGTGGAATCCGTACAAGGTGATTTACAAAGTCTACAGAAAAAGTGGGAGATACAGATAAGTGTAGGTTTTGTAGTAAGAACTAGAAACAGTTTCACATCTTGAAGCTGGTTGTGATATGTATGGTTAAAGGCTCTGCAAACTAAAAGACACAATATTGTGGCAAGATTGTTAAATCTGGGGATATGAAAATGGTAAGAAGTATAGGCAGAAAATGTAAAAGACAAAGTATAGATCAAATGGGATCATCCATTCCCAACAAGGGAAAACAAGATAGTTGAAGAAAAAAAAAGATATAAAACTAACATTAAATTACTGAAATTGCTTACCGAGAGAGAAAATTATAAACTACAGGGATATGCAAGCAGAAACTAGAGCAATGTAAAACAAAGACACTCAGATAAGTTCCAATAGTAGTAAGAGCAACAGGGATAATGAAAATATTCAAGCATATTAAAACATGCTAGAAATACTGGTAAGCTCAAATAAATTCTGGGTACATTATAGGTTCTGAGCAGCACACTCTTGGCAAACAGACTGAAGCAATATTGATTTTACAAACTAACTGCACCTCATCTGAGGAAAGGAATGAGGTTCATTCCTGTCATGGTACTAGAAGCCCTAAAAACATTTAGAGAAATTAAAGGAAAGTTTTCTATCCAGTGCTGTAGCATAAGTGCTGTAGCATAAAGGGATAAAGTCCTTACTCCAGCCCAGGTGACCCAGGTTTGATTAGCATCTCGGCTTCAAAGGTGATGGCAAGGGAGGATGATCACACTCATCCTGCAGGGATGCGGTGACTGGGAGCACACAATGTGATATGATTTCCCTGGTGGAGATACTGGAAAACCCCTGCAGAGTGCTACCATGAATGAGCAATGAAACTAGCTAAAGTGAAGGGCTGATCACCAATTTCACGTCCCATCCTGAAAAGTTGCTGGGCACATGTGGGGGTGAGTTTAAGTAGAAAAGTCAGCAATATGATGCAGTAGAAAAAAGAAAGGCACTGGGGTCAGCTGTTCAGTACCTTGTTCTGCCAGTCCAAAGAAGTTGTTTCATTCTACTACTTTGTGGATCCCAAACACAACACTGTGTCTCTGATCTTTTTGCTTATGTCATTCAAGTATACAAAAAGCCTTATTCTCAAGCTGCATTTCAACTTCTACCCCTAAAGCATCCAAATGTCAGTCAATGGTCCAATTATCCACTTTGTGATACTTAAATGTTTCATGTTTTCTCAAAATCATTCAACTGGGATATGAAGGTTAATCTTCCTAGTGCCTGATAAAGATGGTAAGTTGTGAGGCCTCTACCTTACAAAAAGACAAATTCATTAATACACTTAACTGTAAAGCTGACTTGCTCTTAACAGTCTTGCAAGGCAAACTATGCATAACTTCATCAAATTCCATACTGAGGGCATCCATTTTATTTCCATCATCATCTAGTCTATGGCTTACTAGATTGAAGGGTGAAAATTTGGGTTCAGTGAGAATTCTTAATATTCTTTCCCTATATTATGAGACAGTTACTTCACATTAACTGAATAGGAGATAGAACAGATATTTGATTTCCGGTTTGCAGAACCTACTTCTTTTCTTACACTTCCCCTTAACACTATTTTGCCTGTAAGAGAAGACCAAGTTTTTAACAGGGTTCTCATGTCTTGCTCCCTAAAACACTAGAGCACCTGTCAGAAAAGTAGATACTGCCAGCCCAGCTATCTGGAATTTTGTAAATAACTTTATGTCATTTGTGATTATCAACATGATTCATATGCTTGTGTTACAAATGTATTAGAACTGTATGTCATATAAGATGGTTTGTACATACACATGTGCTGAAGAGGTATTTTACAAAGTGCTGTTTAAAGATGTAACCACAACATGCCCTACTGGATTTGAACAGAAATATAATTGCATTATTTTAACTGTTTAGACGTAGATATTTTAACAATGGAAACTGCAGCACAAGAAGTTAACTTCAGAAAAATAACTGAAATTAAATTACCTTATGGCCATGTAATAAAAATGTCATCTTTCAGTTGTGGTGCAGTAACAGACAGTGTCTAGAACTAGAAATGTTCTGTATTGTCTTAGATGTGTTTCATTGTTTTATGACTTCCAAGATCTGCCTTAGATCTAAGAAAAGCACTCGTCTATGCATTTTCACAGGTAGATGCTACTATATGGATCAGTGGGGGGGGGGTCACCTGGGATAGAGTCAGATGACAAAAAACTATGTCATTCTGCAAGCTATCCCAGCAGTAATATTTCAAGTATTAATTTAGGAACTCTCTGAAAGAAAGAGACTGTATTCTGTATTTGACCTGACAACATCAAGAGCTACTCATCACATCTGCCTTGCTTGCTCTAAAGTTATTAGGGTACAATAATTCTCTTAGATACAGTCAGGAATACAGCAAACCTTAGCTTAGATGTTTTTCTTTATTTATTTGAGACTGTCCTGCAATGTTGTTGTAAATATTTCCAATGATTTTGAACTCTGATGCAACTGTAAGTATACACAAAGTACTTTCTTGTTCTTTTATTATTAAATATATTTAAACCTTTCATTGTGGCTGATCTGTGTAGAGACATAGTTATGTTCGGAGAACACTTGCTTATTTGGTGACACTGTGTGGGTCACTCCCAATAGCCTTGTGTTTGGTCAAACTACCATTTGTATTGATAGTAACATTACACAGTAAGAATGGACACCCTTTGTTAAGGGCCTTAAAGTAGCTGATAAAGAGGTGGCTGGTGACAGTAATGACTACCTTACAGTCTGGGCAGAAGGGGGCATAGCTAGTATACCTGTGCCAGCCTTTCCCAGGGGTGTGTGTGTGTGTGTGTGTGTGTGTGTGTGTGTGTGTGTGTGTGTGTGTGTGTGTGTGTGTATATATAAGTGTAAAACAGATCTCCAAGAGTGTGCGTGTCAACTACTTGGCAGGGACAAGAATCACTGGTTGGACAGAGTGTTGGAGGTCTTGGCTTGGCCACTCAGCTGAGATCTCAACTCTATAGCTGTGCCAGTGGGGAGTCATACTGGGGATCTGGAGAAAGAGGGAGAAACCAGCCCTGGACTGACTGTGGTATCTGTGTGCTCTCAAGGGAAATTGTACTTGATGCAGAGAGCTGCATCGGGAAATAGTGTGTGTGTACCTGTCATCCTGCCAATGTATGCTCCCCACTGGTGCTAGTGGTAAGGATTGAGGCTTCTTGATTACTGGGCCAGAGGTGGGGCGTTACAGCACCCTTCCCCCAAATTACTGATATCTGTAGGATTGCTGGCATGTTAAACACTACAAACCATCTGCTTACTTACATGGTAAAGGCAAGAAGATTTTTAAAAACGTTTATCCATTAGAATACATTTGGATTATACATGCATATGGCTTTAATTATCAAAACATACACAAGTAAACCGACTACACTGGTTTTAAGTATGGAGGTGGAAATGAGAATGTCAACCTGACTAAACACACCTATTTCTGCCCTGAGGATATGCACAAATGTATTTATGTACAAACCTGGCTACAATACTGTAAAAAAAGGACATACAACAAAGAAGTCCATACCTACATGGAAACTGTAGAAAGAATCCTCTATTACATTGACAGCATTTCATTAACACATAAGAAACTTTCACCACAAAATATTGTCTCAAGATTTATCAGTTGTTTGCGGTTCAATATGAAAGTGCCTTTTCTGTACCTGCCTCAGCATCTTATATCACTGCACCAATCCTACAGATTTGTATACTACTCCTGTATGCCATGCTGATTCTCCATTAGCACTGGCTAGAAACTTAAAATATTTTGATAGCTTAAAAAAATAATAATGTGCAGCTACAGTCCACATAATTATATTCACAAATTTAACAATTTAACATGCATACATAAAAAAATAACTTCCATTCAGTTCACTGTCATGTGCAGTGCTAGTAAGACAGTCCATGTTTTGTGAGGAGGAGGAAGAGGAAAGCTGGCAGAGTGCACTGGTGAGCATGAACAGGAAGAGTTTCTCTACTGCTTTTACAAGCAGAAGACCTCCTGTACTACTGAAATGAAAATCTTAAATTGGTAATATCACAGATTCTGAAGCAGAAACTTCAAATTAGATGCTCAAAAAAATGAACGCTTTAATTAACTGCTGACAGAAAGATTTATTACTCATGTTCACATATTACGTCACAAAGCCACTTCCGCAGTGGTGCAATGGTAGCATTGTTGTCTCACAGCAAGAGGTTCTCCCGTTCGATTCTCGGCTTAGGTTGGGAATGCCTTGTGTGTGTAGTCTGCATGTCCTCCCCGCAGTCGACTGAGCGTTCGAAAGACATGCGTTGAAAGGGCGTGCCTTCGTTGAAGGTTGGGCTGGCAACTCGACACCATCAAAACTAACTGCAAATCATTAGCGAACCAGAGTTCCGCTGTGGTGACCCCTAACCGGGAAAAGCCGAAAGACAAACAACAACAACATATTATGTCACATCAGAGTCTTAGCACTCCTTTGTTCCCGCTGCAGTTCTGATGCAAAGTCTATAGGTAGAAGTAAAAAGATTACCTGTGGTCCAATAAGAAGGTAGGTGCATCTTATATCATTACACCAATCCTACAGATCTGTATATTTCTGTATTATATGCCAAGGCTTCACCTCCTTTTATGAATGTATTTCCTGATGTTGGTATGGTTTTAAGTCTTCCCTTCACTTCCCACCCCCAAGGCTGTAAATATCCACCCCAAGTCCAACCCATAACTATATCACCCCCCAGCCCTTTTCCTGCAAATATTCCAACCTGAACTTCAATGAATCCATGATAAATTCTTTCATGTATGCACACCTCTCAAAGTTCTCTAGCGCTTCCTTGTAATCCATATTCCTTATTGTCCTTATCAGCTTACCAACCTTCTCAGTACGCACACACTTGGTTTATAAATACACAGGATTATGCCACTCACCAGGCAGAGTCTATTATCTCTACCTGCTGGATAGGATATATATCCTATTTAATTTGTCATCTATTTCTTTTAACATCCCCTCACTAAAAACTTCCTCATATTTGTTCCATGTATTCTTGAACTGTAGTACTTTTTTTTTGACTGCACTCCCCACAAAAGCAGTTCCAAACATTCACCACCCTGTAAAATACAGACACACCTCTTTATAGCAAGTCCCAGTACTAAACTGAAAGTTCATCTTAAATGGATGTTGACTAAAATGTACAAATACATCAAAAAGCAGCTACAGCAGGTGGTGTTTCAACAGAAATGAGACACTTCTGATGGCTATCACTACTGCATTTTACCTCTTCTGCAGATATTATATAACGGACTCTCTTATTTTTCCTGTGTGAGCAGTTTCCCACTGAAAGTCTGAAGACTGTAATTACAGGCACTTGACCTTCAAAAATGGGAGTGTAAATCTGAGGCTGCGTTTCCCCTGGATTATTCACTTTGCTCACAGGTACATCAGTCTTGGAGTTAAAGAACAGGAATGTGACACTCATTTACAGTTAACACTTTATATTTCACTGTTGCTTTGCTTACACTTACAGGTCCCTTCACTTTCAACATGAAAACGTCTTAGGTGCCACAATAGTTTGGGTAAATCTTATAATGCTGCTGATGTTGTAGTGTAGAGATCTGTCATATCTTGTGTATTTACTTAGGCAAATGTCACACTATAGCTCATAAATGGATGCAGTCTTCCCTGCTTCCTCATTACTTTTAATGTCTGCAAAGTAATTTGGAGGATTTTTAAATATCTGACCACTCTTATGATTAGCTATCTAAGAGTTTAAGGGCATAAAGTAGGAGACAGTGCAGAGGGTTAATGCTGTCAGCTGTAGTTCCTGCGGTACTGGCTTTGATTCCCTCAGCCTTCATTTGCCTTCTGAGTGACCTTGAATAAGTCTCTTAACCAAACAGTGTTTGAGGGAACTGGGAATGTGGAGTATGCTCTTCAGTAACTAATTATACCCCTATAATTAATATTACTCCTGCAAATTACATATACAAATTCCAAGGCTGCATAATCCACAAGAAGGGGAGTACCCCCTTACCCAGGAATTGTCAATCTCTTACAAATCAACCATCTGTTTCTGTCAACCAAATGGTGTCAACCAAGAAGACATCATCATTGTGCTCATTCGATCAATAATAATACACGTATATATTTATAGATATGGGTGTACTTGAAACAGTCTAAGCATACAAATGTTAGTTGCCAACACTGACACAGTAAATCAGAAAAAAAGTCAACACTTCATTTTGCATACTCTAGAATATAACCTCAGAGCATGCCACAATAAAACAGTGCATTTTGCAGGGAGGAGAAAGTCCCCCATGCACCCCCTCACATCCCCTAATTATATATTCTAACTCTGAGATCACACAATGACAGGGAGAGGCCATATTCCCCAACCTCACAATGTAGCAATCTCGCACAAATGACAACTCTCTCTTTTGCTGACCAAAGTGAGTAGATTAAATTAGTAAATTAAGGGTTCCCATACATGTATATGATCAAAAAAATTACACATACAAGCACCAAAACCATACCTCTCAAACGTACCAAATTCCTCAGCATTTCACGGTTTTGAGGGCAAAATAGTGAGGTGCCAGGAATTCCTGAGTGGCCCCTTTAAATCCCAATTTTTTTATTTTTTTTATTTACAATTTGTAGTTACCACTGACGTCATCATGTATTGCCAGTATATCCCACACATCATCAATGTGCAGAGGCGTGTATAAAGGCGTCAGCATGAGAAAGTGCCTGAGCAGCCTGGCTGTCTGTTAAGAGACTGGGCGAGCTTCAGCAAATATGCTCTGATGTCAGAACAAGGACTTGTTACTGCAGCTTCGTTTTACAGAACAACTTTGGTGCTAAATATTAAAAACTCATTCTTCAGTTGGACATACTGAAATCCTTGCACAGTGGGATCAGTTAGTCTTGCTAAATATGCGCTTAACTACTAGTTTAAGTTGAATAAAGTGCAGTCATTACCCCTAAAAAGTTGGTGTACCTGAACTGAGTGGGCAAAAGTGTTAGGAATGCCAGTGTACTATTAAGCAGGGCGTATAAATAATTTCCACATGGTTTTCCAAGTTTTTCCCCAGCATCCATTCTTTACATTTTTGTTGCTTTTGTGCTCCCCCTGGTACTAGCAGAGCTAAATACTGTAGGTTTTTGTATCACAGTAGAATTTGTTGTAAGTGATCATTTTGAAATTCTAATGCCACAGGAGATGTAGGCAGCAAGTTAAGTGAGGCACAAAATTACAGTATGTTAAGGAGTTTTACTCTGTACTACTTCAAATGACGGCTTTCTTTCAATCTTCCAGTTGTGATAGAAGCAGTGTTCCTTCCTTCCTGTTTAGAAATTTCCTGTCCCAAAAATAATACCTCAGAGCAAGAAATCCAAAGCCAAAAATAATGGTGAGACAATGGCCCCAAAATAGGGACAGATTTGAAATATTGCTCCTCTAAATTATATGGTTGCTAGAATGACAGATTTTGCATTATTATGTATTTTTTTGATGGATATGAAGTCTGAAATTCAAATGTCTGCCATTATTTAGTATTATTTATTTAGTGGCTTCCATCTTTATGTTGTTATACAACAATCTCAATGGAATGGGTGGGGTTACATGATTATGTATGTAAACTTTATGTTAAGCAGCATCTACATTTCTGGCCAGTTGTACCCACTTTTCACGGGCGTTTGTCCAGATTTTTGCTGTTTCTAGGTTGAAAGGCATGACCAAAGCCATGACTGCACAAGGGGTTGGGGTGGTTGGCATAATAGTTAAGGCGTTTACATCACAAGTATAAGGTACAGAGTTTGATTCTCACCTTTGAAAGGGAAATTGTCCAGGCTTAAAATGGCCCACAAGGGCAGCTAGCCTAGAAAATACATATGAATCTAATCAGAGAATAGAGAAGAATAATAATGCCCAGTAAGAATAAAACAGGGATCACACAACTGTGATTTTTCAGAAGATAAAAATGCATTCCAGGAGTTGAATTTGAGTTTTCAATGAGTTTGAAGTATACTGACAGCGGGTTAGTTGAGTGCCCACTCACAGCTAAATTAGTTGGTGGGCAATTCTTGCAACACTTAAGATTACATTTTAATGTGATCCAACACCATTCAGAGTATGCATAATCCAGCATATCTGAGCAACATGAGCAGCTTTTTTTTTTTTTTAATACTAGCTGCTGTGTATTTAATGTCATCTTTTTAATTACTGATATTTACTTTTAGATTCTCCAGTGGCATACTACTTCCCTAGGGTACTGCAGGCATATATTTTCAAGCAGAGACACAGCAGACATTTTCAAGCAGAGACACAGCAGACACAGACTTACAGAGTATACAGTTATCACTTCTCAGTAACTATGCAACATTTCCTGAAGCCTTTCAGAAAAGTTTAAGTTTTCTAACAGTACAATTATTCTGGTAAGGAACAGATATATCTTTTCAAGTGGTTTGCTTAAAGGCTATAAAAATGAAGTACTGTAATCAATAATGGGTCAGCTCAGTGAAGTATAAAGAAACACCATACTCTCCCAGTCCCTATAGTGACTACACATGATCTTCAAAATGGCATGGACTGCACAATGAATATGATTTTCTGACTTTTATCCATATATGCTAGTCAGTGTTTAAACTGCTGTGATGGTAGCACTTTTGTCATGATTTGACCACTCGTTTCTTCTTTGATATGCACTTTGTCCTATTCCGGGACATCGGACAATGAGAGTCTGTCATGACAAGCAATGAGTATAAGGCACAGAAACCACCACGGACAGGATACCACACCATTCCAGGGTACACATATCACTACAATACAAGCACACCTACTGGCACCACTCCAACGTCACGCAAAAACTTTATTAAAGCAAGGCTTTCGGGCAACAACCCTTTCTCAATGCTAATACCATTACACAGAGTAATTACCATTTAAATAAGAGCAAACAAGTATCACATGACCACAGCCACCATGACATTGCAGCGGTTTATTACTGAGTTTATCGTTATTTTTCCAGTTACCACAGTATCAACCTTGTTTAAGAGGATTGCCATTTCAGCTTTAGGTCTTTGATAAGAAAAGGAAACTGAAGCACTTGGTGGAAGAACAGTCTCTAAAAAGAAGGCATCCCAAGTGGCAACAAAATGGGAAAACAGAGAGGTATGAGGCAACGGTTCTAACTTCTACATCACTGTACTGCCTGTCCTCTGGCCATTTATTTCATGGGAATAATCCATATATTTTTTAAGTCTCAATTAGCTATGCGTCTTGACATTAAAGGTGATGGCTACTTTAATGCCTCAAAAACTTACACGTGACAGAGATTCTGTGGAATCAATAATAAGAATTCCAACCACAGGAGCAATACCCAGCTGGTATGAACAAGAATACAAAGAACTAAATCACAAGCAGGTATTATACTCTGAACTCAACCACCATAGACAAAACAATTTTTCAGTACTGCTAAGTAACAATGCAACACATATATAAGATTCTACAGCCTCAGTTCTTATGCCAGGGTCACCTTGTACAACTCCAGATTTGGTAAAGGAGTATTTGTTTTGCAATAGGCTATGTTCTGAAAAAAAAAACACTTTCTATTCTACTTGTACAGTGCAGAGCAACAATTTATACTATCTAAAGTATATCTTATTTTCGAGGCAAGAAGTTTTAGGTAGACTACCAGGTTTTCACTGAAGCGGAGGCATATTCCTGCCATCTCCAATGGGATACTTTCAGTAAGATGGTCCTTCTGCTGAGTGGATTCCAGCTTTTCACATGATCAGGTGGTACATCAACAAGCACATCTGAACGTTTATGTCTACTTTTGAAATGTATTTATTTATTTCCAGTTTGATAACCAGGGAGATCCACTGGGCTCAAGGAGCCTGTTTTCAGTGGAGGCCCGGGGAGAAAAGCTTGATATTACATACAAGAAAATGAAACTTATGATTATTTAAAACAAATGTAGAAAAATTATATATAGCAAAATACAATTGAAAAAAATAAATACTCTTCATGACATATATGTAGTTGCTTAGAGAGCCATTTGCACAGCATAAAGTTGAACTGAGGCAGTGGAATAAGCGAACAAATATTTAAAAACTATGAAATTGTAAGTATTCTGTTAGTAGTTGCAAAGACTGAATATTTGAAAGCTAGAAGTCTAGGTTTAGTAGTATGTGGAAGAAATACAGGAGGAAAGTGCAATGTGTACTAAGTATACATTCAAGATTCTAATAAAAGAAAAGAGGGGCAGTTGAGTAGTAGCGGGGGAGGTTGTTGTTTAGAAGAAAAAAAAATCTGGTGAAAGTAGAGAGAGGCAGTTGTTTAGTAGCAAAAGTGGAGTACACACGTCAGGGATGATTACAGTAGCTAGTTAGCAGCATCTCTTAGCAGGAACCCTATGTAGGTAGAAAGGAAAGAGAAAATTTCCAGATAAGGAGAGAGAGTAGAGTTACAAAGCTATGTACAGCATTTACATTATATACATTCAAGGTTTTGATCTTATATTACGTTAGATTCAGAGAGGGGAAGCTGTAGAGGAAAAACAGCAAGGTGTACAGGTACATGTGGAAGTACATGTATAGGAGGCAATTAGCAGAATAGGGGCATTAGCAGGATTAAGTAGGTAGGGTGCAATTACATTTCCAATTATGGGACAGGTAGGAATGGAGCTGGGATTTGAAGTGTTCAAAGTTTTTAGAGATTCATAGTGTGGGTGGGAGAGGGTTCCAGTTTTTGGCTAAGGAAAAGGATAGGAGAAACTGGCCAGTGGGACGTTTTGATTTGTATACAGAAAGTAGATTTTACTGGGCAGATCTCATTGATTTTTTTTTCTAGATTTTTCCTTTCAGATCCGACAGAACTAAGTCAGATGTTGATATCAGCCCATCCAAAGAAAGGATTTCTGCAGGTAACAAATCTGTTATCACCTTAAATATAATTCCATAGTTAAACAATAACCTTAACCATCTTCCTTTCACAGTATCATTTCATTAGTCCTCATATCTTTCTTCATCCTCCCATAATATCACTTTGGTTTTCCTCATCTCTTGAAAGCCAGATGCCCTCTTTGCCAGACCAATTAGATGAAACATAAAAATGGAACTGAAGATGGACAACTGTTACTTCCATTCATACGCTTCATTATCAGATGTCAGCATGTCTAGAATACATTAATACAAAAACTCTTAGTTTTATAACGGTTACTTGGGAAGTAGAGAATTCCATGACACATACACGTTCACTAAATGTGTGTCTATCAAAACTAAAAACATTTTGCCAAAGAACTGGTCAGCATAGTCCATGGCTTTTCAGGCCATTCCTATAGTTCAAAGTTTGCTTGACATTTATCACAAATATTTAGCTCTTTTTAACATCTGATCTAAGCTAGACTAACAAATGATGTGGGGTAAGCCTTTTACCCCGAATGCCCCAAAATATGTTTGATGCCACATTCTCAGTAAACCACAATGATTTTGTAGAGGAACTCAAGATACACACAGTTTACATCTGGTTAGTTTTCTGGATCAGTACACTATAAGCCTTGGCTCAAATACTGCAGCCCAACATTTCACTACATACTCAGAATTGTGGCAGTTACATCTCTGTCAGCCCAGTTTTGTTTGGTACATTAAATACATGATCAGTGGTGTCCTAGACTGTAGGCCTTTCTGAAATAGGAGTGTGTTTAATAAAACAGCAGGACTCCTTTACCCAATTTTTCCTTGTAAGATTTCAGACGCTATGCCCAGCACTAATACTGCTGAACACATTTGCGGGTCAGGTCTTTTTTCATTAAACAAATAAGTGGTTTATGACCTGTATATAAAGTAAAAATATCACCCATAGAAATATTTATACAATTTAGGACTGCCAGTCTTGAAGACCCCTTTATTAGCATCGCATATAACATAGTGACATTGAGTACCCATTCAGTTACAAAAGTAATTACATTTTTTTTTCTTTTCATGCACTATACATACATAGTAAAAATTATTCAATTTAACATTGTTCCCACAGAACTGATTTCTATGCAATTTACGCCTTCCCTTTTAAAAAGATCCCACTTCCAGTTCTTTTATTGCTTTTGCAACAATCAATAATCCTATTACAGTTGGTTTAGTTTTTGACTTCCATCTTCTGTCTGCACTCCGACCAAGTGACAAGTGGCGCTCCTTGCCAAACTTGCGGCCGACTATCCCTGGCCAACCAGAGATCCGTGGAGCTGCGGTATCATTACGTTTATGCAGGATTCTGACTTGGACACATTCAGTCATAATCCCACAGATGATAGCTTCGCACCATTTGTTCCTCCGCCAAGCACATACACCAAATGTCTGAACCTGTGGTTCTTCTTGTTCTAAGCAGGAATACTATCGCAACAACACATTATCAGTAGGGTAACACTAACCTGTCTCACGACAGTCTAAACCCAGCTCACGTTCCCTATTAGTGGGTGAACAATTAAACGTTTGGTGAATTCTGCATCACAATGATAGGAAGAGCAGACATCAAAGGATCAAAAAGTGATGTCGCTCTGGATGCTTGGCCGCCACAAGCCAGTTATCCATGTCGTAAGTTTTCTGACACCTCCTACTTAAAATCCAATCAGCCAAAAGGATCGTGAGGTCCTGCTTTCACGGTCTGTATTCGTACTGAAAATCAAGATCAAACAAGATTTTCCCTTCTGCTCTACAGGAGGTTTCTGTCCTCCCTGAGCTCGCCTTACCTCTTCCAGTAATTACTTTTCTGGCAACCAACAGCATTATACTTAGTATGACCTAATTATATCTGTGCCATTCAGTTTCGACATCCCAGCTCAAAATACAATTTCCATAGTTAAAATAATTTGTTCTCCCAACATTTCTGACAAAGTACCCTGTAGGGAATTTTCTAAAATCTGCCAACTCATTACATTCCCAAAAACATCTTCCCAAATGCTCGTTTCTTTCATATCACATCTACAGCAACTGCTGTCTACCTATGAAAAAATTCTCTGAACTTTACTTGGGGTAAAACATACCTATGCAAACACCTCCATGTAAAAAGCCTAACTGTTGTTGCATATATGGGAGACACATTCTCCCACTGTTTCTTTGTTTATTGCCTTTCCATTCTCATTCCCAGTCTTTTCTAATCCTCTCTGTTTTATTCTTCTGGCTATCATGCATTATTTGATATTCTCTATTAATTTTTGCCTTTTTTAACCACAGCTTCTGTTCTAGACTCATCTATATACTTAGCAAGCGTTGATCTTTCATTTTTCACTCCCCTCTCCCTCTTTTCTTCACATATAGTCTATTATCAATCCCTGATAGTGAAGGCAATCTCAAACCCGCAGTCTAAATTTTCTACATGGACTCATCCCACTCTATGACACTTCTCTTCTTAGTTATTTGCTCATAATACATTGGCCCCTTTGCTAATTTGTCCAATTCATTCCAACTCACTTTTGCCTATTTTCTATGCCCCTACTTACTGCCATTCATGTTAGTACAATTTCCTTTCTCCATTCCAGTGCTGGCATAGTTCTGAAAATATTTTCTGGTACTTCTTAATATTCGGTATTGTTGGTGTTCTCCTATAGGACCTGCATCCACAATCCTGTTCTTTCCTTATTTCTTGAATCCCCCCTCTTTTGATGTAATTTCTTTCCACTATGATTTGTAGTCTTCCAACTTGCTTGTGCTATATATATATATATATATATATATATATATATATATACATACATACATACAAGCCTTAACTGTGCAGCTCCGAAGTATCCTTTCCAGTCTATTATCTTAAACCACCTTGTTTTGTGGGGTGAAACAACTTATCTCACTTAACTCTCTGCCACAAATAAACAAGTTAATTTCTTTTTTAATTATGGTCGACAGCTTAACCTGTAGTTGATAAAAATGTGCCCAACCTGTATACAACATTACAGGGACCAGAAACATTTTCACTGCTTGCACATTACTATCCCTATCCATAGTCAAGAGCATCCAACTCCTCAATTTTTGCCCCTTGAAGACTTGTTCTTTGTATTACCTTTTGTTTAGTCTCTTCCTACATATTCTTGGCTGACACAACAGAATCATTTTAATATGGACACACAATTGACTTCATCACGTCACCATAAATCAAGATAGTGCATGTGCAGATTTCAGGATTTCCTGTCCTATACCAACTCACTGACAGCTAAATCCCTCATAAAGTAGCACAGCACAATAGAGGGTAACATAAGAAAATACCTCTCTGCCCTTTTAAGAAGCAAAACTAAGACATTTATCTATTTATTTTTGCTGACAGGATTAGCCTCACAGGGCATAGCCTAATTTTCATGAGATACCCAAGGAGGTATTTATACTGACTGGGAGAAACTCTGGCTAGGCAACAGATGGCAAACCTCTCAACTCTTAACACAAGAATTAGGACAAAGACAGAAGTAACAGCAGGGGTATGGGATGTAAAGCTCCAAAATCGGTTATAGACATTAAATATTGCTTTTATAAACTTACAAATTTGTTAGAACATGTTTTGTATCAGCATGCATTGTGTGAAGGATATGAAGACTGAAATTAGTTTTTTAAGCCTTTATTAAAATATCATTTAAGACACTGGTGTGTACACATTAACAGAAAAGAAAACACGCCATATTACCATTTTCCATTTACACATATTATACATTATATCTTCTCTTTCATTATGACAACTGTCTTTCAGTACAACATTATATCATTTATTCAATTCTTGCCTTCCATTAAACCTCACTCCTCCTGAATATTAGTTTGGCATTTTTTCCACAAATTTCAGTTAAATATATGTAATTTGCTCATTCCCTTTTCTAAAGATCCCTCTTCCAGTTCTTTTATCTCTTTTAGAATATGTTATTACTTTTAGTATAGTTTGTGTAGATTTTTATTTCCATTTTCCAATAATTGTCTTTTTGGCAGCTAACTAAGCTTTACTATGTTTAAGCAATTCAGATTATATGCCTCGGCTCAAAACAATTATTTCCTTAGTTACAGATATTTGCTCCCCATATACATTGGATATAAAAAGTTTACACACCCCTGTTAAAATGCCAGTTTTTTGTGATATAAAAAATGAGTCCACAATAATTTCAAAACTTTTCACACCTTTATGTGACCTATAACCTGTACAATTGAAAAACAAATCTGTTAGGGGAAAAAAATAAAAAACGTACAATACACTGGTTGCACAAATGTGCACACCCTTAAACTAATACTTAGCTTAAGGGTGTGCACACAACAAATACTTTGTTAAAGCACCTTACAGCATTCAGTCGTCTTGGGTACACACCCGTCATCAATTTAAGAAACTCTGATTAACCCCAAATAAAGTTCAGCTGTCCTAGTAGGACATTTACTCAGTTGCCTGCTACAGCAAAAGACCTGGTTCACAGACAGCTTACAAAGCATCAAAGGGATCTCATTTTGAAAGGTATCAGTCAGGAGAAGGGTACAAAAAAATTTCCACAGCATTGGATATACCATGAAACACAGTGGACAGTCATCAAAAAGTGGAGAATATATAGGACAACAATGACACTGGAAAGAACTGGACGTCCCTCTAAAATTGATGAAAAGACCAGACGAAAACTGGTCAGGGAGGCTGCCAAGAGACGTACAGCAACACTGAAGGAGCTGCAGGAATTTCTGGAAAGTACTGGTTGTGTACTACATGTGACAACTATCTCCCATATTCTCCATATGTCTGGCCTATGGGGTAAGGTTGCAAGATGGAAGCCTTTTCTTGCACATAAAAACATCTAGGTCTGGCTAAAATTTGCAAAACAATACATCAAGTCTCCCAAAAGCATGTGGGAAAATGTATTATGGTCTGATGAGACCAAGGTTGAACCTTTTGACCACAATCCCAAAAGGTATGTTTGGCGCAAAAACAACACTTTGCATCACCAAAAGAACACCATTCACATGGTGAAGCATGATGGTAGCAGTATCATGCTTTGCGGTTACTTTTCTTCAGCTGGAACTGGGGCTTTAGTCAAGGTGGAGGGAATTATGAACAGTTCCAAATACCAGTCACTTTTGATCCAAAACCTTCAAGCGTCTGCTAGAAATCTGACGATGAAGAGGAATTTCACCTTTCAACATGACAATGACCCCAAGCATACATCTGAATCAACAAAAGAATAGCTTCACCAGAAGAAAATTAAATTTTTGGAATGGCCCAGCCAGAGCCCAGACTTAAATCCAATAGAAAATCTGTGGGGTGACCTGAACAGGTCTGTGCACAAGAAATGCTCTCGCAATCTGACAGATTTGGAGAGCTTTTGCAAGGAGGAGTGGGCAAATATTGCCAAGTCAAGATGTGCATGCTGATAGACTCCCATCCAAGAAGACTGAATGCTGCAATTAAATCAAAAGGTGATTCAACAAAGTATTAGTTTAAGGGTGTGCACACTTGTGCAACCAACGTATTGTACTTTATTTTTTTTCCCTAACAGGTTTTTCAATTAAATTGTACAGGTTATAGGTCACATTAAAGGTGGGAAGAGTTTTGAAATTATTTATTGTGGTCTCATTTTTTTTATATCACAAAAACTTGGCATTTTAACAGGGGTGTGCAAACTTTTTATATCCACTGCTTGACAGAGTACTCTGTAGGGATTTTTTAAACCTGCCAACTAATTACACTAACAAAAATGTGTTCCCATGTTCCCAGTTACCTCTTCATCACACTTCCATCATCTACCTTTTTTCCACAACAATGCTCTTGAATACTTGCTATTTACCCGAGGAAAAATTCTATGAAGTCTGCTTGGGGTATAAAATACTTGTGCAAACACTTCCAAGAAAAAAAAAATTCTAAACCTTCTGGATTCTGTTGCATACTTGGGAGTCCTACATTTCCTTGTAAATTGCTTTTCCAGTCCCCATGTCCAATCTCTTCTAACCTCCTCTTACTGACCATTATAATTTTTATGCAATATTTTACATGCCGTACTAGCAGCTTCTGAACTACAGATCTTTCACTTAGGACTCCCCTGTCCCTTTCTCTTTGCCTATACTCAGATAATCAGTCCCAGATATGAAATACAATCTCTAAACTGCAGTCCAAACTTCTTGGCCTCATCCCACTCTATTGCCTTTCCCGCTCTAGTTATTTGTGCCCAATACCTTGATTCCTTTGTCAGTTTTCTCAAGTAAATTCCAGCTGCCTCTTGCCCATTTTCTGTATCCCTACTTGCAGTCATCCCTATTGGCAAAATCTCCTTTCTCCAGTCACATTAGCTCAGTTCTTAGAATATATAGGTGTATATAAAATGTATTTGCCAGTATAACCCTTCTTCATTGCCAATAGCCCAATTACTACCACAACTCTTTCATTGCCTTTTTTTCCCTTTTCTATCACTAGTGAAGCCCCTCTAGCAATCAGTATTATTCCCTTTTTCCTTTGCCCAAGACATTAAGATCCATTCTGAAACTTTTTTTCAAGTTCACATGCTCATTTCCTTCCAAATACATGTTCTACCACATTGCTATTCACACTATACATTTCTTAGTATAATTCAGTATTCCTTTCTTTTTGTCTATACCTGCAAGGACATTTACATTCCAAGATACTATGCATGGAGTAGCTATTATGATAAAAAGCTACTGTTCCCACTTATTATGCACGACAGTTTTTTGAATGTGCAATTCAAACCATAGCTCCCAACCAATGAGGGACAATCACACCAGAATCAGGGACACTTATATTAGCATTAATAACTTGAGGCACTGACTCAATAAAAGAATGTGAATCAGTATACATTTTTTAAAGTAAAAGTCTATAACTCTAATTATTTTCATTATTTTAAGAAAAATTCATCATCCATTCTTCAAATGTTAGAGCTAACATTGGAGTCAAAATCAGAGACAGTTGGGAGGTAGGTTTCTAACTTTTGTCTTGCATCCAGACACTAATGTTTGGCAGAATGATCTTTTAGACAGTTGTTCCTTCTCATTTTCATTTAAACCCATGTCACATTTCTCAAGACTTTTTGATTTAAGGATTTTCATTTAAAAAAAAAAAATTTTTCACAACTCCCCGATTCTCAATAAATGTAGAACACACACACAAAAATATGTACATTTTTAACAAATGACACGCAGCCCTCCAGATAGGAAAAATTACCCAAAATCAACAGCTGCAACCAGAGGCATAGCCTAATCTAAAATTAAGGTTACCCCATGCTAACGTGCAAGTTACAGTCCATGTTTCCACTTACACGGATTGGTGACTGTTCTCCCAGATATGAAAAATAGCTTGCATGCTTTCAGAAAAAAAATTTTTTTAGGCCTAAAAAAAAAAAAAAAAAAAAAAAAAAAAAAAATCGCACGGGCTATCTTTAAATAGAATTAAATTATGCACTGTTCTATTATATGCATTAAAAGTATCAAGACTACTGGGGAAGCTATCTCTTATTCACTTACCATAATTTCAAACTATTTTTCACTGAACTGGTCAGCATTGTACCTTTAAATTTTGCATTTCCCTCAGCAAAGAAAGCTTATAAATCTGAAGATTAAATGGCCTGCACCTACAAACAGCTAGTCTACATGGAAAAGTAGCCAACAATGAAAAGAAAAAAAGGAATATTTATAAATTACACTCAGCACAAAATGAACTGCCTTCAGTTACAGACTTATCTGTCACTAAAAACCACCAAAAACATTTACTAATGGATAGAAAAAGCATACCAATATCTTTGCAGATGTTTTGTTTTTTCTTTCGGCTTTTCCTGGTTAGGGGTCGCCACAGCGGAACTCCGGTATGCTAATGATTGTCAGTTGATTTTTATGGTGCCGAGGTGCCAGCCCGATGCCCATTCACACGTCTTTTGAATGCCACTCGATCGCGGAGAGGACATGCAGACTCCACACAGAAGGCGCTCCAGCCAAGAATTGAACGGGAGAACCTCTTGCTGTGAGGCGACAACGCTACCACTGCACCACAGCGCAAGGATTTTTGCAGATGCAAGACAATTAATATTTTTCACAGTTTTCATCCATACATCCTCAACCCCCTTTCCCATTTTTGCACATGGGGTCGGGGTGTCATTTCAACATTGACAATCATCTCGAGCCAAGGTTTCCATTTTGTCTTATTTTTCAAACCTATTTGCTTTCAAAGAAAAACTTGTTCATACCTTAAGCCAGGGACATAAATCTAGACAGCCACCCTTTTAAAAACAAGGGAAATCATCTTAGTTCTACATATTCTATAATTCATGTCTTTTATACTACATCCCAGCAGCCCTGATCACAGCATATTAAGGTAAACAAAAGTCATTGAGACTACCCCCCCACACACACACACACACACACTTAAAATACCCATGACTGCACACTACGATATAAAATGCACTTTTACTGCAGGAAATATTTATACAAATGTTAAAAGAACAAAAACAATGTTTTTACTAACAGATATTTTTTTTCCTTTATATAGTGTCCTAAACATTAAGGACATAGTGTAATGTATATGCTTTACAGTCCACCCACAAATTTAACAAAGTCAAAGTCAACAAATGGCCAGTCTTCTCAGCTTTTATTTGCAAAGCCATATTTCACCACTGTGACTGATGCTTTATAATCTCACACATTTATTTTTAATTTCAGTCTTCTTCCTGATCATCTCCATCTCCCAACACTTTACTCTGGTTCAGGGTCCAAGGTACGTCTGATTTTTCCAGACAATTACTGTATTCTTTTCAGTCTCTAAGGCATTTTCCTTTGGAACACTATAAAAGGTTTCACTGCCAAAGTCTCTATATGAACTTTACTGCCAAAAGAATGAAAAGCAGAATCCTCTACTGTTTGCTGGTACATTTTTGTTGGATAAAATTTACTCTTTAGCTTGTTCTGCATCAAAGATGTCTTGATCCTCCAAGAAAAAATATTCTGAAGACAGATGTATTAAGTAGCTTGAATCTCAGATCTGCCTCTCAACATTTCTCAATTGCCGATAAAAATCTGCTTCTCTTCTGCAAGATGTACAGTGAATAAACATTTGCCACAAACACATTGCTATTTCAAATTTTTAATACATTGCCCTTCTACCACAGTTTTGTCAGGACCAACTCTTTTTGCTGGTACGATTGCATCTTTGCTATTATGGCCAGGTTTTGAGCATATGCTTGATGTGCCCTTTTAATTAACAAATCCCGCTGTCAGTCCAATTGCTTACTTGTGCTTTCATAAAATGAATACAGTCTGTTCCTTCCAGTTTCTCTGGTACAGCAGAAATTTCAGGTTTTCTCTGTGCACTGTCTTATAACTCCACTATTTTTTGAAATATCTCTTCTTGTGAAACCTCATACTCAGCCAGCTTTTTCATTTCATCCTCTAATTTTTGCAGTTTTATCAGTTCAGCTGAACAGATAAGTAAAGCTTCTCCTATTTTTCCCAGTCTTTTGTTATTGGAGTTAATGTATACCTTCAGTGGTTTCATTTATTTTATTCACCTCTTACTACATTTGATTTATTTTCTTCCTGCAAATTACTGGAAGCCATTACTTGAACTGCGTTTTGCTTCACAGTGTTTTCTCTTCAGCTTTTCTGGACAATTTTCTTTCAGGTTCTCCAAACTTCTTTGCTGGCATCCAGTCAGTGTACTTTCTAGCTAGTAACTGAATTTTCCCCAAAGTTTCAAAAGCATTCTCTTTTCCCAGTGTGTTTCACACTGAGAGAGATGAAGTTAAGCTGTAGATCAGTGTGCTTGGTACCAAAACTTGTATGTTTGTCATTAGTCAGCAACTTCTATGCTCACAAATTTACCAGAAAGCAATACACTTTACTAGAAACAGACCACAAATAAGAGGCACTAATCCGTAAATCCGCTAGTTTTTTGTTTGTTTGTTTTTTTTTAATGCTTCAATGTATGTATACAAGCCAAGGAAGTGGTAAATTACTATACACGAGAAAGCCATGAAAGAGAGAAACTTTTTTTGCAACATTACGACAGGAAGATTACTACATCAAACACATCTAAAATAAATGTTTGGCATTTAATATGTCATAAACATATTAAATACCAAATGCCATTAAAAACAGAAGGAAAACTGTTAATACATGCGTCAGATAACTGGGATTTCACATGCAGGCTTGTGCATAAATACATCCAGTTAAAGTAAAAATAAAGTACTAGCCTTGTGGGTGAGAGGCTTTCTACTAATCAGGGTTACGTGATGGAAGATGTTCTTGGAAAAACTTTTTTTTTTGGAATACCCTTGATGGGGGTGGGGCAATGGTGGTGAAGGATTTTCCTATGAGTTCATAAAGAATGTGGTCAGTGAATATGCAGTGGATTTTGAACCAAGGCTTGCTGTTAAAACTGCCTTAAGAAAAAGATCATAAAATCTAAGGCTATGAATACTATGCCCAAGGTCTATGTCACAGTTAATCAGAATATCACTAAAGCAGAATCAGAGAGGAGTTACTCTGCTTCTAATTATACATACACCTGTTGGTTTCTATAGAAGACTTCATAGTTTAAGGAAGTATAAACATTCATGCACTCACAACATTCTATCACTTTAACCAAAAGTTGGAAGTATGAAAACCAGTCTGAATTTGGCTGCAGAATTTGATACAAAGGTGGCGGCAATTTCTAAAATTGTATAAACTGAATGAGGCTCTGGAAAGTATAGCCCTCTTTGGCCAAGACCAAAATCCAATGAAATTATAACTGGGAAGATAAGGTCAATCATTTTACAGACTTTAGAGAAGACAAGTTATACATTTAAGTTATACTGGCAGTGACTTTCTCTTCAAACCGGTAATAGGTTGTGTGAACTCTTAAGAAAGAACATGGGATGTGAAAGTTGAAGAGGATACTATCTTAAAATTCGTAATAAAAATTAAACATCTAGTGTCGCATATTAGAAAGCAAGGGTGATGGCACTGATATATTACTGATAACCTCGTTTTCTGAAAGAGATCCACCATTATGTTTACCAGGATATTTGTCATACCCTACTATTAAGGAACAGGAAGAAAGGTGAAGGATTGTCTGTAAATAAACAGGAAGTTAGCATCTAGCTTAAATTGAGATTATACTGGGAAATATTTACTTTAATGGCACCCTGGTACAGACATAAGTTTGAGCCTTAATGACAATAGAGAATTTAATAAGATTATTACCTCCAAGTTTGAAAACAATTATCAGTTTTAGCTGGAGATTTCAATGCTCTCATGTTAATTGGGAATGCATTACCAGTGAAAGAGGGGTAATCGATGATGTGGTTAAATTTAGTGTGGAGCATGGATATACTCAGCTAGTTGAAATCCCAACCAAAGGAGGTAACAGATGCAGTTTGTTCAAATTTAGACAAAAAAAAAAAATGACAAAATCTATCACTGAACAAGAGTTATTGGGATCTGATCATTACATTGTATTGTGGAATTATCAGTCTTGTTCTTCTTGTATATATAAAAGGAAAGATATAAGCACACGCCCATTTTAATGAACAGATTTTATAAGGGTAAACAAAGAATTACAGAAATGGAACTGGAAAGAAGTGTTATGCCTACATGATATTGATACTGGATGGGAAAAAATTCTATGTTTGTATGCATCAACTTATTGTAAATCATGTCTCTTTAGTACCAGTAAGGACCCTAACAATTTAAGCACCTTAGTGGAATAGGAAATTAGATAAGAAGTAGGTATCTAGGGAGGAAATTTTTGTTGCATCCCAATAAGACCAATAAGGGTAGACATAAGCAAGCTATATTTGGGTTTAGGAAACATATGAGGCAGATTCGACATGACTATGAGATGAACCTTGCTAAATATACTGTAGATAATAAATTGTTTCATAAGCATTTGAAAAAGTAGAAATGCAACTACACAGGCTATAACATGCACAATAATAAATTAATAACTAAAGTTGCTTAGCTGATCTATTCATAACTACATAAGTTATATTACAAGATAAGAATTATGCCATGTTAATTTACTGAATTTAGATGGTCAGTGCCCAAACATATTTTTTTGATACTGACTCACGTATAGGATTCGAGTATACTGGAAAAGATCATACCTACTGCTGCTGCTGGCCCTAATGGGATTAATGGATATTTTCTAAAGCCTATCATTAAAACATTACTCTGTTTATTACATTTTCAAAGACCACTACAAACAGAATGTGTACGAAGATTAAGGAAAGAGGAATTATTCTTGTACCCAAACATGTGAGTTGTATCAGTTATTGAAAATTATAGGCTGATAAGTTTAACATGCATTTTAGGAAAATTAAATGTTTTGAGGGATTTCCTACCAAGTATATATTGGGCTAATTAGGTTTTAAGGAGGATATCACGCATCACAATTCTATTCAGGGGTGATCTTGTATGACAAATGTATTGTCGTTTTATAACCATTATGAGAAGCATTACATAATGGGATGCCGGTTGATGTTATTTGAATGGCTAAGGCATTTGAAACTACACCCCATAATAAAGTAATTACTGTGATGATAGGATAAGACTTGAACCACTACATTATAAGATATTTTTTTTTATTTTTTTAAAAATGGGATATTGTAACATCTGGTTATAATCCTCTGCAAGCAACTGCCCGTTGTTATATTTAGCCAGGCAGGTAGATGCAGGGATAATCGTCCCAGACTGCCTCCAGCCGACAGCAATCGGGCCTCCATTCAGGAGCATTGATAGTAGTTACCAGGGAAAGAATCCCTGGAACCCTGATTTTGTGGGCCATCCCTGCCTAGAGCACATCATTTTCCATTATAACTCCCCCTCTGCCTGGGGTGAGTCATTGTCATGCAAGTTGTGGAAAAGTCCTTGGGACTTTTTGAACCATAGCTTCCCACTTCTCTGGCTCCTGGAGTAAGACAGTTGAGGAGTGGAAAAGCATATGCCCACTGCAGATAGGGTCTTTACGTCCTTCTCGCATCTGGCAAGGGTCTCTAACTCCGGGGCCAAAAATGGATGTTCCCTCAAATGGAGCATTGACGTAAGAAGACCTGAATGGCTCCACAAATTCATACAAGTGTATCCAGACGTACTTCCTCATGGCTATGCCAGAGCCTGCTGGCCTAGGCGTCCCTTTGGCTGCATGCGCAATGAGCCTCATGGACAAATTGCATATCAAATCATGAGTTGCCAGCTAGGAAGCTACTTTGTCCTGACCCCCCTCAGCTACGGCTCCTGTCACAGTATCTGACAGTTCCTTGATCAGATCTCATTGAAGTCCCATGAAATGTGCCATGAAGCTGAAGGACCGGAGTACGAAGGTCAATGAAGCATATACACACTTCCTGAATCTATCGCCCTAGATTCATTATTAGGAGGATGGATAGTAGGACATCAGCAAGTTCCTTCTTGGTGGCTGCCGCAACCACCATATTCATCTACTGGTATCACTTTAGCCCACTGCTGCTGAGCCTGAGGAGCTGACAAAATGCGGTCAGGTCTCTTGGAAATTGGCTCGATGGAATCAGGTATTTCCCAAGCCCGCTATTCAATCAATTTAAACAGATCATCAGCAGGAGGAGAAATCCATGAGGTAAGATGGCTGTGCACGGAAAGCCTTCAGGTATACCGATTCCTCCAAGGAAGACTGTTGGGAAGTCCAGCCACCCTTCTGTTTCAGGATCTTGAATATACATCTCCAAAGGAGACATCTTCTGGGCTGACTTGGGGGAACATTCCTATTTATCGAAATCAGTATCTTCTGTGCAAGAATCTTCAAGAGAGTTTAAGTGCTTCCTCTTGCACTTCCTCTCCGGCCCATCCCAGCGAGGAGGTACCTCTGAAGAGGACATGACCACCATGGGTGCATCCCAAGGTTCATCTGCCTGCTATCCTAGGGCAGAGATTGGAGGGAGCTCTGGGCAAGGGGTAGGGCAGGGCTGTTGGACAGATGAAAGTGGCATTGACTATGAACCTGCAGTGGAAAACGTCCTCTCCATGGTCTGGAAATCAGGCTCCTGTACAGAAATGGGAACCCATAACTGAAATAGACTCCTTCAGAACTGTGATCCCATCCTGCACTGAGGAAGCTACCTCCGAAGCCGAGCTGATGTGTGCTGAAGCCCAGTGAAGCATGGACGGCTCCAACAACAGTGGAGTGGAACCACGCTCCCTGGAACACACAATGAAGATTTGACTCTGGGAGGTCTCAGTTCCAACAGAACAGAACAGTTCAGGGCAGTAATCAGTGCCGAAGATGCAGATCTGACATGCACAGAGACAGTCGAAACCAGGACTGTCAGAACTGGGAACTCTGAAGGCTCAGCTAGAGTCAGAGGAGGAACAAGAACTTGTGCAGAGACAGGTAAAGTCCCAGAGCCAGAGAGGCTAGGCACTGAGGAAGTGGTTAATCCCCTCGCCACCAGGAACTGGTCCACCAGTCTCAAAATATCAGACTCCATGAGGCTCTTGGTGGAACAGACCAAAGAGACTGACGGGGACCTGGGTTGCTCCAAGAAGAGACTCTGAGGTTAGTTTACAAAGGTGTCTGTTGATGGTGAATATCTGGTGCGTGGCCTGTCTTTGAATGAACACTCTTTCTGTTCTGAAATCACTGGAAAGGGAAGAGCTAGAAGGTTCTAAAACTGGCAAGTCCAAAACAGTAATGGGTGCTGGAATTCTTGTTGCAGAGGTAGGCACCAATGATGGAAGCAGTTTCCCGGTTGGTTCTGCTGATACTTTGAGAACAGAGGAAGTCTTGGCCATTTTAATCAGAGGTGCTGATGAAACTGTTGGAAGAGAGTGGCTCCTCTTCGATCATAGGCTCATAGGTAAGTACTAGGCTATTGGTCCAAGGGCCTACGTAAGCCTAGCCAGCAAGGTTCCATAGCTTACGCCACCCAATAAAGTTATTTTCCTGTGCCACAGTCCAGCAGAGATGCAGAAGTGATCCCCGGGGTGTATTTCCTATTTCCCCATCCACTCATCAAGATTTTTCTTGAAGAGTGCTAATGAAGAACTTTGCTTGACATAGATGGGTAGCTTGTTCCAGAGTATAGAAAGTGTTTGGGACAGGAATCTATCCCTCCAGTGTGTCCTGTTTATTGTGGTGACAAGGTTTAGGTCCCTAGAGCATGTAGCTCGGAGGGATTGGGATTTCTTTAGGTGTAGCATGTCCAACAACTCTGGGTTTGACATAGCTTTATATGTTAGGCAGATATCACCTCGGAGTAGGCGATATGCTATGGAGTAAAGCTGGAGTTTTTTGAGGCAGTCAGTGCAGGGCATTTGTTTGTGGCCAGTAATCCTCTTTGTGAGGTACTTTTGTGGCCTTTCCAGCTGCTGCAGATGTCTTGTGAGGTACATTCCAAAAGGGGCATTGTACTCTATAATGGGTCTAATGAGTGATGAGTAGAGGGGAACAATGACCTCTTTTTTCCTGGATGAGAGCCCTTTTATGATGAGATGTGCTATGTAGAAGGACTTCCTGACTACTGTGGCGATGTGACCATCAAAGGAGAGACTACTGTCCACCTGGATCCTTTACGTTTGGATAAGGAAGGAGAGCTAACATCAGTTTTAGATTTGATGGATTCAGATTTGGCCTCATCGAAACTTGATTTTATAAGGCCTTTCAATATGAGTTTATTTTTTTCTTTCTACAAGGACCCAGTGACTGAAGCCATGACAGATTGCACAGTCTTCTTCATGATGCACCAAGCCCAAGCAATAAACACATAATGACTGTCCATCCGAGTTAGGTAATTTACGGTCACACTTCTGGCATCTTTTGAAGCCAGACGTTCCTTTAGCCTTTTCAGCCATGGTTGGAGAATAATACACACACACACACACACACACACACACAGAAAAAAGGCAGAAAGGTTAGTTTAAAGTTTTTTTTAAATAAGCAGAGGAAAGAAAAAGCATATCAACAATGGTAGGTAAAGCCTACCGTATCGGTAATAGAGAAAGGAAGAGAAGAAAAGGTACCAACAATGGTAGAGGAGAAAAGGTACTAACAATGACATTAATGGAATACCGTAATGGTAAAGAGAAAGCAGAACTATCAATGATGATATTCAAAAAACACTGCTCGTGTTTAGAAGAGAGTTAATAGAGGAGCTGAGTAAGTGAAAATAGAGAGAAAAGGAGTAACGGAAAAGATCTGCATAAAGGACACTCACAGTCTAAAGAAAAAAAAGGTTTGCTCGAGAGCTGGCAGGATAAACTCACCTGGCACTAAAAGCGGCAAACGAGATCAGAGGTAATCCTTAGGGGAGCATTATGGGTAAGGTTAAACTCAAGAGTTTTTGGAAGGTGCGAGCTGGAATAACAGCAGTCAGTTATGAGATACGGAACCAAACCCACAGTCAAGGATCAAGTGAAGATTGATTCAGATCTAAAGTTCTTTAGCTGAAATATTCATAAATACATTAGTTATATTACAAGAGGATAATTATGCCAATGATGCATTGAATTTAGATGGTCGGTGCCCCAACATGTTTTTTGATACCGACTCGAGTATCTGACTCGAATATAATGGGAAAAAATCATCCCTACTTCTGCTGCTGGCCCTAATGGGATTAATGGATATTTTCTAAAGTCTGTCATTAAAAGATTTGAAAAAGTTGTAATAAACAGAGCAAAGATCACTACAAACAGGATATGTACCAAGATTATGGAAAGAATTATTCATTCCTGTACCTAAGGATGGGGATGTACCCGTTATTAAAAATTATAGGCTGATGAATTTAGCTTGCATTTTGGGTTTTTTGAGAGAGTTTTTTCCAAATATATATTGGCTTAATTAGGTTTAAAGGAGGATATCACTCATCATGGTTTTACTCAAGGGTGATCTTGCATGACAAATGTATTTTCCTTTCATCAACCATTATGGAAAGCATTAGATAAATGGGATGCCAGTTGATGTTATTTATTTGGATGGCTAAGGCATTTGAAACTACTCCCCATAATAATTACTATGATGATAGGATTTGATTTGAACAAATACATAAAGAACTGATTTTATAGATCAAGTAGCATAAGATTAGGAGCTCTGCAGCCAAAATTATTCTGATGTCCCCCATGGATCTGTTTTGGGGCAATCTATGTGGCATTTTATGACATCTTTTCCATCCATAAAAGTGTTGTGGTTAAGTAAATATGCTTATGACTCGAATATACTGTCAGTAATTACATCTATTGTGGATCAGAGTATATTATGGAGGTATATGGATGAATTACTCATGAGCAACAAATAATAGCATGGAGTTTAACCTGAAAAAGACATGGATTATGCATTATGATTGGAATAACATGTGCTAAGGTGCTACTATAAAATGAGAAAGATTTTGAGAACAATTGTTAGTAGGGCTAGGGAAGCACTAGTACAAGTTTATAAAACTGTCATAAGACTTGTGATTGAATATGGTGGGAATGTATGTATGTATAATTTTATATAGACTGAAAATTTGGTAAGAATACAAAAGTATTTTATATAGCAGATTAAAGGTTTGAGAGGAAAGAAATCATTATAGACTTCAGGAAAAGGTCAACAACACACTCACTGTTCATGATAAATAGTGAAGAGGTAGAAAGAGTCAAATCTACAAAGTTTTTAGGGGTGCACACTTTGTAGGATCTGTCTTGGACTGTGAACACTTAGTCCAGTTGGTCAAAAAAGCAGAACAAAATTTCCACTTTCTCAGAAGGCTCAGAAAAAGCACAGCTCTCACCTACTGTTCTCACCACATTCTATGGAGGAGCAGTTGACAGCATTCTCACTAGTAGCTTCACAGTTTGGTTTGGAAACAGTAAAACAGCAGAAAGAAAGAAGCTACAGAGTGGTGCAAGTAACCGAAAAAATCATGGGCACCAACTTACCATCAATACAGGATCTCTTCGCAGCAAGAAGCATTAAATGTGCATCCAAAATAATTTGCGACTCCCCCTCACCCTGCACATGGCTGGTTTACACAGCTGTTTTCGGGCAAGAGATATCAAGAGTATCTGCTGCAGGACCATCAGATACTTAAACAGCTTCTACCTAATAGAGTTGAAACTTATAAACTCTTTGACACCAGCCACTGATTAAATGGTCAGTAATCATTCACAATGCATAGCTCAGCAGAAAAGTGTGCAATATCTTTTTTAAATTCTTTAATGTAGCAATTGATTTACTTATTCATGTGCAATTGCCTGCTGTTTGATGCAGATGAATTAAGGAGGACAATCTTAACATGTGCAATCGTAATCTGTCGTGCTATGCACAGTATTCTTCTTATAACTGTATGTGGGGGACTTGTGTGGTTTTACTACTACTGGTTTAGTTAATCTTTCTGTGGGTCTTGTAATGAATACCTTTTTTTTTTAAATTGCAATGTTATACTGCTGTTCTTGTTATCCTTGCTTCCATTGCATGCTTTGGTAAGTTTATACTTGGAACTTCATTTAGGCTGCACTTGTGAACTTCTTCTAGCCAAACTCAAACTTGGTGACAAAAAAAAAAAAAATCTATCAATATTATCTCTGGTTATATACCTCCAGGCAACAATATTCCTTCCCTAGAAGCCCTTCTACACTGGGTTAATCAAAATGTATCCCAAGAAACAAACAATCATCCTAGGTGGCTTTAGTATAGATTGGCACCCTTGCTCAACTATTAACCCCACCAACCACATTAATTTCTATAACTTCTCCCAAGTTATTCACTCTAGTACTAGGATAGGAAACAATAAAACCAAAGAAAGTCTCCTAGATTGGATCTTGATAAACAATATCCATACTCCGTACCAATCAGGCGTCCTACCTGACACCATCAGTGACCACCAACCCACCTTCCTACCAAAATACAAAATCCATATAAACTCTACCCCACTATGTCAAACTACCTGGAAAAAAAAACAATTTCGACCCAAACAGTTTCACAATTGAACTAAAACACCAAAATTGGAACACACTAAAGGAAATTCCCCTAGATGAAGCTGTTAAATCAATTCAACAGTACTTTCCGAAAGATCCAAAATGCCCATGGCCCTCCTTGTACCAGAAAACTGAAAATGTACACAGCTCCCTGGATCACCAAAGAGACTAAAAATAAGATAGCACAAAGAAATACAGCCTGGCATCACTGGAGAGCCACAAAACTACAACAACTAGACAATTCCAAAAACTTAGAAACTAAACTAAAAAAAAATATTCTCCTGGACAAAGAATTATTTCCTACATTTCCAAAATAGGCACCAACACAATTCCAGAAAATTCTGGGCAGGAATAAATAAACTACTTCACCCTGGTAAACTCTCCACCTTACCACCAACCTCCACAAGTGAAATCACAGATATACCTAACTCATTCAATAAATACTTCATAGAAACCATCTCCAAACTAGTTCAACAACAACCCACAACTACTACCCCCACCACCACCAATATCCTCAAACCTGCAGTCAACCCCAACACTACCTTCCAGTTTCAACCCATTCCCACCAACTATGTCAAAAAGTTACTATCTAAACCTAAACCTACTACCTTAGCAGCTGATGGCATTCCTGCAGAATATCTTCAGCTGGTCTACCCAGTCTCCATTCTGCTTAACAGGTCCATATCAGAAAGCACTATCCCACCTATGGAAAACTTCCTACATTATCCCTTAATATAAAGGTGGTACATCCACTGACCTTACCAACTATCTCCCTATTGCCATCCCATCCCCACTGGCAAAAATTCTTGAAAAATGTATACACCACCAACTTATGCCAAACCTACTTAATAACCAAATACACTCTGCTACCCAGCACGTATTTCCGACTTGCCCACAGAACAACCACAGCCCTTCTCTCCTTTGCAGACCTCATCAACCAAAACAGACACTTAGGTAAACTAACATCTGCCATATTCTTGGACCTCTCAGAAGCCTTTGATATAGTTAACCCTCCCAAACTGCTGCACTCCCTTACTAATCTTGAGCTTAGTTATCACTCCCTTACTAATCTTGAGTTTAGTTATCACTCCCTAACCTGGTACCAGAACTCTCTACAAGGTAGACAACAATCGGTTTGATAGGACAACAACCTATCCTCACTGTTACCTATTACAACTGGAGTCCCACAAGGGTCCATTCTAGATCCCCTACTATTCTCCATCTTCATTAATGATTTCCACAGCATCTGCCAAGATGCAACTGTTATACAATACGCTGACAGCTCAACTTTAGTCTACTCAGCCAATAACCCCAACAAACTACTCTCTAGCACCAAAAAAGCCTTCCAAACTATCAAAACCTGGTTTCTTAACAAAAACCTTTTACTTAAATGCCAAAAAGACCAAACTGTTGCTATTTAAACCAAACAAATCAGCTCCAGTGCCCAACTCATTCAATATTTCATCAACAGATGGGACTACCATCTCTCCAGACACTCACACCAAACTGCTAGGAGTCACTATTGACAACAACCTCAAGTTCGATACACAAATAAATCAAACTATTAAAAACATCCATAAAAAAACTGGGCAGTCTTTATAAAAATAAATAATTTCTAACTTAACCTGCTAGAATAAACATAGCTCAAACCCACCTCCTCTCCCCACTATTATACGTCGCTCCTATCTTTACTAACCTACCTAAAACCGAAATGGCCAAGCTCCACATCTGCTATAATCAAATTGCCAGAATTGCCACTGGTACACCTCTATCGTGCACACCACTGTCAGTCACTACATCAACTTAATTGGCTTGAATTCTCAAATTTCGTCTCATTCCACAAGCCCTCTTTCGCCCATAAACTCCTACTACTACTCGAAAAAACACCAGCACTAATCTACAGTACAAGCCAATCCCAGATAACTTTGCTCTAGTAATAAAAGACTAATTATGGTGACCAAAACCAATAATTCAGCAGGTGACTCCCTATTCCCCAACTACATAGGTAAAATCTGGAACTCATTACCCTCTGCCATCACCTCTGCCCACTCAATGGTTACATTCAAAAAACTACTCCAAGACCATCTAATGCTCACAAGACAATGCCCTTGCAATCCTCCAGGTTTCATAGTTTCATAGTATAGTACTAGGCTATCTGCCCTGGGGCATTTGTAAGCCTAGCCATAGTGATGTGGCTTTTGCCACCCCATGAAATGGTACAAAAATGTACAGAATAAATCTAGAATACTGTGCCTCTGTCTAGTAGTGACACAATGAAGGTCCCCTTATATAATAGAATTAGTTTACTGTGCCCATGTCTAGCAGTGACCCAGATGTGACCCCTGGGGTAAATTTTCGATCTCCCATCCACTCATCAAGATTTCTCTTGAAGAGAGTTAGTGAGGGGCTCTGCCTAATATGAACTGGGATCCTGTTCCAAAGCATGGGAAGCCTTTGGGTTATGAATCTATCCCTCCAGCATGTCCTATTCATACTTGTGCCGAGGTTTAAGTCTTTAGCTCTCATGGTCCTGATGGATTTGGATTTTTTGAGGTGGAGCATGTCCATCAAATCCTGATTGGACATGGCCTTGTACGTCAGGCAGAGATCACCCCTGAGCAGGCGGTATGCCACTGAATAGAGCTGAAGTTTCTTTAGTCTGGTGGAATAAGACATATGTTGGAGACCCTTGATCATTTTGGTGAGGTACTTCTGTGGTCTCTCCAGCTGTTACAAGTGCCGGGTGAGGTACATACCAAATGGGGCATTGTACTCAATCATGGGTCTGATGAGGGAGGAATATAAGGGTACAATGACATCCTTGGATCTGGATGTGAATCCCTTCATGATGAGATGTGCAAGGTAGAATGTTTTTCTAACCACTTTGGCAACGTGGGTGTCAAATGAGAGGTCGCTGTCTACTTGGGTCCCTAGGTCTCGGATTACTTTTTCCGTACTCAGTTGGTTGCTGTCTATGTGATAATTTGTGGGTACTTTATTTTTTCCAAAAGGGATGACTATACATTTTTTGGCATTTAGTTTAAGGCCGTGACTACGGCACCAGTTGTCCGTTTCAGTGAGGCCTTTTTGTAGGATGTGTGTGTCAGCTGGTGTATCGACTATGGCACCTAGTTTGCAGTCATCTGCGAACTTTGTCAGCCACAGCCCTCCCATGTTTGCTTTAACATCTGAGAAATAAATGCCGAACAACAGGGATCCCAGGACAGATCCCTGTGGGACACCACTTGTGACTGGCTTTGAGTCTGATATTGCTCCAGCGATTTTAACTTTATGGGTTCTGTCCTTTACCCAGTTTGCAACCCATCTAGTGACATAGGGGTTTACTTTTAAGCTGTTTAGCTTATCTATGATGCCTGAGTGGGGTATTGTGTCGAAGGCCTTAGCCAAGTCCAGGTATGCTGTATGGACTGCTTTGCCCTCATCAATGGCTCTAGTGACGGTTTCGAAAAAGTCAACCAGGTTTAAAAGGCAGGATCTGCCCTTCACAAAGCCGAACTGGGTGGGGTCAAGTTTCTGTAGGTCCCCTAGGTCTCCGTTTATGAGTTCCATAATGATTCTTTCCATAGCTTTGCAGACCAGGCTAGTTAAGCTTATGGGGCAGTAGTTTCCAGCGTCTGTAGAGGCGCCCCCCTTGTGGAGTGGGACCACTGTTGCTGTACGCCAGTGTACAGGTACATAACCCGAAGTAAGGATAAGATTAAATAGCATTTTTATGTGTGGGTTTAGCTCCTCTTGGTGTTCTCGTAACACACACCCCGGGATACCGTCAGGTCCCATTGATGCTGTGTTTTTTGCTTTGTTTAGGGCGGTTCTCACTTGGACATCTGAGATGACAGGGAGATTACATTCAGCTGGGATAAGTATTTCTTCTTTTGGGGGTGAAGGAGGCGAGAAGTTTGCACTGAACCTGTCAGCCAGAATATTAGCAATATCTGTGGGTTCAGTGTATTTTTTGTTGTTGTGAACCAACTCAGAGCATATCTGAGGGTTTCCGCCCAGGTTTCTAACATAGCTGAAGAAGGCTTTGTGGTTATCTTTAGTGTCCTTAGCTATTTTTCCCTCAAAGTTTGCCTTCAATGTTTTTATGAGAGAATGTAGTTTTCTGCTAATGTTGATCAGAGACGTCTTCCCTTCATGGGATTTCGCTCTGACGTGCAGTAGCTTCCTTCTTTTGTTATACAATTTGTTTATGGCTGAGGTCCACCAGACAGGACGCTTACATTTGGTGGAGAGGGACTTGGATTTGTTTGAGATTGCATGATCCATGCATTCCTGGATATGTCCATTGAAAGCATTTGTGAAGGATTTGGCATTGCGGGATGTGGTATTTACTGGCACAGTCGGCTTAAACGATACCATCTCCTTCTTAAGAAGAGTGAAGTCTGCTTTTGAGAAGTTTTTCACTGTGGTCGTTTGTGCTGGGGGTGGAGGTGGGATATGTATATCCAGGGTGATTAGTTTGTGGTCAGATCTCACTAGTGAGGGGTATACTTCCGGTGTGGAGCATTTTGTCCCCATGTTTGTGATGATCAGGTCTAGTATATTTTCTCCCCTAGTGGGAGAGGTGACTAGTTGTTCCAGTGCATTTGAATTTATGAATTCCAGGAACCTTTGAGCTAGGGTATTAGGACTAGAATAATGTACCCAATCTATGTTTGGGTAGTTGAAGTCTCCCAGTATGATGGTATTCTGTGATACAATCATATCCTCCAATGTCTTCAGGAAGGCTGAGTGGGGTTCTTGAGATTGGGAGGATGGTCTGTAACATGCTACCAGTTGTATAGCAGTTTTGCCTATGGTTAGTTGCACCCTGTATGGTCTCTGTTGCTTCATGTGTTGCTACTAACCTGGAGGTGTGGGTGTCCTTTATGAATATGGACACGCCCCCTCCCTTTGTGGTTCGGCCTGGGTTTTGGAGCCGAAAAGCATGATACGAGGTATAGCCTGGTAGCGCTGGGGTGCTCTCAGGAGCCTTGAACCAGGTTTCAGTTACTGCACAGACGTCGATGTTCTCCATGCTGAGGAGTGCATCAAGTACCTGCATCTTGAGATTTAGACTTCTGGCATTGAGCAGCATTACCCTTAGTTTTTTTTCCATTTTCTAAGGAGGTGGGTTTGTCTTTTGAGCCTTGCCTAAAAAAGGCATTATGGGGGTGGCAAGAGCCTTAGCCAATATCCAGAAGCCCAGTGGTGACAGGTGTAAGCCATCCCTTGCGAAGCAGCGTGGCTTGTCCAACATATCATCCCAGGCAGACAGATACTGGATCCCCTTAGAATGACATCAGTACTCGAGCCAATTGTTAAAGCTGATCATCTTGTCTTTGTATTGTGGTATCATTCTTGGTGAGGGCAAGATGCTGGTCAGGGTCATACCAGCCTGGGCTACATAATCGGAGAGCTCCGCTATGTCTCTTTTCATGTAGTCCAGGGAGGTACGTCTCAGGTCATTCACACCAGCATGGACAATGACGGAGTCATATTTGTACTTGCTTTGGAGTGACCTGAGTGCATGTGTTATGTGGCGGATCCTAGCCCCCGATAGACAGCTCACAGTCACCTTCTCCTTGTTCAGCCTGGTCAGTGGGACATCAGTGTGTCTGACTATGGAGTCACCTATTACTAGTGTATCAGGCAAGGTGTTTGGCCTTAAGGGCTGCGACTGGTCGACACACTGATTTATTGAAGTATGTGTTGCATGTGTTTTGTTTTGAGGTGGTGGATTTTTGGATGTCTGCTTTGGGAGCCTCTGTTGTTTTGGTAAGTTTTTTTATTAGAGTCTCCGAGTATGTCTTTGTGTTTTTATGTGTTTGGCTTGCAGTTGTGGTAGGTCTATGTGGGACTGGGATTGTTGTGTGTGTGGTTGCCATCTCCTCTTGTCTGGTCATGCCAGCCCTGAGTTGAGAGAGTTCAGCCTCCAGTTTGGCTATATAGTTGCATCTCTCACATGTAATTGTGTTTGTTGGGAGGAGGAGAGGGTTGTCTGTGTACATGAGACAATTGTAGCATTGTCTCAAGATGCCCAGATTGACCAGCTGAACTGGAGACAACGCCAGTAATCTACCACTCGACATGCTAGAACAGTATAAGGGGGTGGTATACCTTTAAGGGAGGTGGGTATTCACAGGGGTGGTAAGTAGATGTAGTGCTTTACTTAGTACGAGAGTGCTTTCTTAGTAGAGAAGTATTGAGAACAAGTGCTAGGCTTATTATACAGTGAGTAGTCTGGTTTTACTAAGAGTAGAGCTTCCTTAAGGGAAAATTTGAAGAACAGACTTGGCGGAGCCAGAAAAAGTTTAACCTGTGCTGCGCAATGCGCACAACCGCACAAAGCCGTGCAAAGGCGGATTTTAAGCAGTGAACTACAAAAGAGCTAGGAATGGTCCCAAACAACCAATTACTACAGCTTCTTGAGCTGAGGTCACTTCCCCCAAGGACAGGTAGGCTGCTCAAGGCTCCCCACTCCCACTGGTGAGCAAAGAAACTTCCTTCTATCCAAGTAAGGTAATGGACAACACAGGAACTACACCACAGCCCAGAATACAGCAATGCCTGTAAACTGGTCTAAACTAGTCGAGGAAGGCGGGAAAACAAGGATTTTTTTTTTGGTTTTTTGGTAGAAACACACAGAAAATACAGAGACAGTGATAAATTAGTTACACAGGCTAGCACACTTTAGTGGGCAGCCTCCACAGTTAAATTAAACAAACAAGCAAACTTTCGATCAAATTCGACTAAATGTAACTTTTTAGTGCAGATTTTAAAATAATGCAGCAATCAGTTAAAAAACTGATCAGGCTAGTTCAAAGTAAGCTACAGAAGCTATTTCCAGTGAAAAAAAGCAAATATACTTAAATCCAGAAGGTAGTTGCTTTTTTGAGTTCCTTGCTGCTCGGACCACTCTGTAAACCCACGTGGAGCTTGTCTGAGCAGTATAGCCAGAAAAAAAATGCCCAGAGGCGGATTTTAAGCAGTGAACTACAAAAGAGCTAGGAATTGTCCCAAACAACCAATTACTACAGCTTCTTGTGCTGAGGTCACTTCCCCCAAGGACAGGTAGGCTGCTCAAGGTTCCCCACTCCCACTGGTGAGCAAAGAAACTTCCTTCTATCCAAGTAAGGTAATGGACAACACAGGAACTACACCACAGCCCAGAATACAGCAATGCCTGTAAACTAGGAACTACACCACAGCCCAGAATACAGCAATGCCTGTAAACTGGTCTAAACTAGTCGAGGAAGGCGGGAAAACAAGGATTATTATTTTTGTTTTTTTGGTAGAAACACAGAAAATGCAGAGACAGTGATAAATTAGTTACACAGGCTAGCACACTTTAGTGGGCAGCCTCCACAGTTAAATTAAACAAACAAGCAAACGTTCGATCAAATTCGACTAAATGTAACTTTTAAGTGCAGATTTTAAAATAATGCAGCAATCAGTTAAAAAACAGTTCAGGCTAGTTCAAAGTAAGCTACAGAAGATATTTCCAGTGAAAAAAAAGCAAAGATACTTAAATCCAGAAGGTATTTGACTCCTACCCCCAGTTCTCATACTCACCTCTATCCCTTGCAGATGAAGCATAATCAAACACTCTTTCTCAGCGTGTCTTAATCTATGTTTTTCTAGAATCCAGTACATTCTAAGTACTATCCTACTTTAAACATTAAAGCTATGTGATTTAGATATATTCTTATCAATACCAAGGATTATTGTACTATCAAACTGTAAAACCTATTGCAATCTGGTAAAACAAAGTTTTTTTTTCCTAAGAAACTATGAAACTGTAAACCTATGCAATCTTGTAAAATAATGTCTTTTCCTAACATATTTTGCTTGGTATGTATTAGTAACTTACTTGCATGTTATTATTATTCTGTGGAGCTTTTCTCCCTGGTCCTCTGCTGAAAACAGACATGTATCCAGCTGGAATCTCCCGGTCAACAAATGTAAAATAAAATAAATTGTGTAGTCCTAAATGGCAATAAAGTTTACTTGGACTTTTGACTTTGAAAGAGATATTTTTTAGAAGGCACCTTTATTTTCAGTTAGATATCAATTACTAAAGGAGATTTAATTGTACAAATGTATTAATTCAGAAAGTTATAGGGCTAGTGTGAGCATATCTAGAATAAATCATCAAAAAGAAACTAGAAAAGGAGAACATACTGTGGAAATATTCAAGTGTAAAACTTAGTTTCTGAAAAATTCATTTAATTTTATAGCTGGTTGTTGATGGAACTCTCTGCCTCTTAGAATTAGTAAAATGGTATCCATTTCCTTAAACAGAGATTAAATAGATTTTTGGGTGAAAGAGTGTTTGACACCAGGTGCATTTCAGACAAGCACTTAGAAGGCCTTTAAAGCCCTGAATTTGTATATTATAAAACATTGAATATTTAAGACAAATCCCCCCAAAAAAGCAGAGACAAGTACTAATAACTAATAAAAAAATAACTGAAGAACGCCAATACAAACAGGAATAGGGACATATGCTAGAAGTAATGCAATTAGTTAAGCTGTAATTTAGTATTTTTTTTGACAAAGAAAACAATCAGACAGAAAATAAATGAAACTTGTAACAACTACGTGACAAGAGGAGAATACAAAAAAAAAAAAAAAAAAAGACTAAACTGAAAATCATCCCTCAAACAAATAAAAAATATATGTCCATGCAGCCAGAGTACGTGTGCTGAGGAGGGATGCGGAGTATATTGATAAAAAGATGCTAAGGATGAAGCTGCCAGGCCTAAGATAAGGTTAATGGCTGTGGTGAGAGGACATGCAGGTGGTTGGTGTGACAGAGCAAGATGCAGAGGACAGGAAGAAATGGAAATGGATGATCCGCTGTGGTGACCTCCAATGGGAGCAGCCGAAAGAAGAAACCAGTGTACATCCCAACAAGCTTAGAAGTACTCCAGTGGAAAAAAAATATGGAGTGTGTTATGATGCCCAACAACTTTTACAAGACAGTTCAGCACAGAATAATTTCCTCTACTGCAAAGAAAACCACATATGTGGGAGACTAGGAAAATCAAGGTCCTGCCTCCCCAAACTACAGAATATTGGATTTTTTATACTATCTTTCATTACAAACAGCACTATTGTAAATCATGGAACTACCACCGACAAAAATGAAAACAATTATTGTTTGTCTTTCGGCTTTTTCCCAGTTGGGGGTCACCACAGCGGAACTCCGGTCCACTAATGATTGGCAGTAGATTTTCACGAACGCCGAGGTGCCAGCTCGATGTTCAACCTTCAACGAAGGTACACCCATTTACACATGCCTTTCGAACGGCCACCCAACCGCGGGGAGGACATGCAGACTCCACACAGAAGGCACTCCCCGCACTCCAGCCAAGAATCGAACGGGAGAACCTCTTGCTGTGAGGCAACAACACTACCACTGCACCACCGCGGCTCTACTGACAAAAATGAACACTACAGCATTAATTTTGCCAGCTATGATGCATACTAAAACTCATCCAGGAATGCATCTTATTATGAAAGCAGATTAGAACTGAAATACACATACCAACATTCTTCCTTTTACATCCCCCAGCGGATGCTATACAGCATCACCCAAACCATAATGTTTTCCTATGAATGGACAGTCTTAACACAGCCTCAGATGAATGACCACTTTCACTTGCCATTATTCTTCACATGCTGTTTCTTTCTGTCCCTGACATGTTACTTGAGAAATCTTATTTGCAATGAAAACATGTCTATCCTTTGAAGGAGCAAAAATATAAACAGAATACTGTAAATAATCTTCAGTAATACAATATCTAGTATATGTATTTTCACATTTTACTAATCCCCAATACAAATTATATAGTTTGCTAAAATCTTGCAAAACTGTATTTGCATCTTCTACTGTGTTATGATTTTTATCAGTTGTAATGTTATCGATTTAATTTTTTGCATATGCAGATTAAAATTATTAGAATCCAAAAATTATGTTAAAAATGCATGCTTTTACCATAAAAGGAATAAGGCCTAACAATACGATTATAACAGCTATAAGCATAAAAAAAATAAATTTCTCCTTTTCATTCAGAGAAAAGGTTGGTTAACCATGCCCATAGGGAATGATTAGCTTTTTTTGGCCTTTGAAAATTCAGCTACTTTCTGAATTATTTCTAGGAGACTTTCAATGGCACCAGTGTTATCAGGAATAAAAGAACACCTCTCCGTTTGGATGAGTGCAATGTACCTTCTTTAAGGTAAAAATCTAGTGCCATACCATTCTGTAGCACTGCACCTTGCATAGCAGTCAGTTACTCAAAATCTCCAAGAGCTCAGACAGCTTTCTAAGTTCCCAGAGAGGGTAATTTCTGGATCAGGTATTATACCTGCTTATGGGACAGTGAAGTCCATCACCAAGATCCACATGAGCAAACCCTTTAAAAGCAGTTCTTTGTACAACATGATGATAAACACAGGAGGCATCTATCTTTCCCGCTGGGTTATGAAGGTCTCTAGTGTCTTTTACAACGAGCATTAATGATCTTTCCTTCAGGTAAGACAGCTGTAGGTCATCTAGCTGGAATGATACTACCTATACAACTACCACCAGACCAGTCTGTAGGTAGGTAACCAAAGATGAGCTTAATTTCCTCAAATGCAGTCCTATTCATGCAATGCTGCCATGTCCTGCCCTTCGGCAGGATCATACATTTTCCAGGGGAAACTGCAAGCACTAATTCCAACAAAAAGTGTTCAATTTTTGTGATAATAAACATGTCCTTTTAACATTCAGTGAAAGTTCAAACAGCTTTATTGTAAAGGGGATGAAAACAGGTTTAATTTTTCCAATTTTTGGTGCGAAAAACAAAGCAAAATGCAGTATGAAGCTCTGAATCAAGGTATAGAAATACCCCCATCATGTGCAGTAGGAATATGCACACAAACCCAACAGTTGCTAACATTGAGGATCTGTGCATAGGTATGCAAGGCAGAAGAAAAAATATTAAACCAATGATGCCGTTCAGGTGTTTGCGATTTAATTTTAACCAAACATCTGTCTATATTTTTAGCAAAGCATGTAGTCTATTAAGAAATGATTCAGTACTTACAGTTCCCATAGTCGCAGAGGATGACACATTTATGATTCTGAATGGGAAAAGCAAGTGAAATAAAAGGATGATGAAAATCACAGTAACTTGTGATGTTGGATCCATAGGAAAATGATCATGTTGGGGCTGGAGAGAGTTTTAAAGAAATTACAAACAAGGAACTTCAGTTGTTTGTCCTTAATTTCTATGAAATCGATCAACTAGTCTTTGACCAAGGGTCTTAATCGCAGATGTTTTTGAAAAGGAACGCTCTCTAGAAAAGCAATGTCTAAATCGGTGTCCAAAAGGCAGAACGAATCTGTGATGTTAGAATTAGAAGCAAGAAGAAAATGCTGCCAGTGTTGAACAGTAACCACTAGAAGTTGAACTAGACCAGGATGAGGTAGCGGAATCCGGGATTTAGCTTTCTGATCATGTAAACGGGATAACTTAATTGCATTCGGTTCTGGATGTGATCTGGATAGTGCATGTGCAATAAAGCTGGATGGCAAATAATTTGCAGTTGATTCCGGATTTGGTTTGGATGGCAAAACGTAACTGGCTGTTTCTTTTAGAAGCAATAAAGTCTCTGTTTTTTTTTTTTTTTCAGGTTTTGTTGGTTCATGGGGTCTGACTTCAATGTTATCTATGCAAATAATAATTTTTATTAAAGCCGTGTCTCCAGTTGTGGTTGTCCAGTTGGTATATGTTTTTTCTTCAATGGTATCTAAGCTGTAACCCTTACAAAGAAGGCTCTTCTTGACATGCGACACAAGGATCCAGGTGGGGAGGCTATCACGATGAATGGCAATAGCAGTTGTAGGCAAAATTTTCATTTGGGCCAAGTGACTTGTTTTGGGAAGCACTTTAATGTATACAAAGTCTCTGGGCTGGAAGTCATGATGGTCCTGCTCTGTGGGTTGTTGGACTGGCATGCAGAATGGTTCTATGGTATTTCTGCAAAATAAAACAAAAGATTTACAATACAAAAGCATGGTTTTATCAATATTTTGCAATTTGACATTCTTAGGGAGGGGGTAGCAGGCATTTTCATGGGTCTGCCCATGAGGATTTTATGAAAGGATGATTTTTTTTTTTTTTTTTTTACGATTACTAACTCCACTTCAAATACTAAATAAAACTAAAGGCAATGCTTCTGGCTATTTAAGAACAGTTTTCTCGCAAACTTTAGCTAACTTTACTATTACTGTTTGATTGGCTCTTTTTATGATCCTAGAAGCCTGCAGTCTATAAAGACAACGGAGCTGCAATAACGTTCAAAATCTTACAAAGTTGATGTATTATCAGACTATTAAAATGACAACCTTGATCAGACTGTATGCAACAGACTACCAAATCGACGAACTCAAAATAAATAAATACATTTTTGCTACTGTGTGTGCATCAGTCAGCCACAACAAGCACAAATTTAAATGTCTGTACTTGAAGCAGTGAAAGTTCCACTGTAAAAAAATACATAAATAAAATTATCCCAAAACCTTTTTGAAAAGATTGAATAAGTATAGGTACTGATTTAGACACATGCTCTAAACAAACTTCAGACATATTTACAAAATGCTGAGCAACTTCTAACAGAGGAGGGGTATATCATCCATCTATCATCAACCCTTTTCCCATTTTGCACATGGGGTCGGGGTATTTGTTCTATCAATTAAATTTTGGCCAAATGAAAAGGAAGATGTAGGTTTTTTACGAAATTATTTAAGAAATTTTGTGGGGCTACAAGTTGACCATCCAGATGGTGCCACAAAAAGGCTAGCGATCGACTGCAGCCATGGCTTATTCACCTCCTTTTCTCAAAGTCGTCTGTCTGGTCTTGAAAAGACAATAACCCCTGTAAAGAAAAGTTATTTTTATTCAACTGCTGCAAAAGGTACTGCTGAACAGGAAAAAACAATAGCCTGTCTTGCCACCACATCTGCAAAATTATTACCCTTTATCACAACATTATTCTTACGTGCAGCATACTTCACTACAACAATTTTCCTTGATAATAATAAAACGTATAAAATTAACAAAAACAGCATTTTTAAGACTACCCCTGCTGATGTTAAAATATCCCTTTTCTTTCCACAGTGTACCAAAATCATGAACTATTCCCACAGGCATAATGAGAATCTGTAAAAATTGTTATGAACTGATTTTTGTAAATCTTACAAGCTTTGGTAATAGCTACAAGCTCAGCTCTTGAGCAGACATTTCTATTTAATTGCACAAGAGCCACTCACGAAAATAATTAGATCTGGATTTTGTAAAGGAACATCTTTCAAATCTAATGCATTAGGAAGCACAGTGTAAGTAATAACTATGCGGTCATGAGGTTTTCTTTCATCCACTGTATGGATTTAAAGAAGGAGGGTGAAGTGGGGGCTCGAACAATCTCTAAAGAAGGGTTATTATGAAAAGAAAAATCATATTTAGACAATCATGCTGCAGATAAATATCGCATTTTAGTCTTCGATAACAAGGCTTCTACAGAATGCAGAACTGCCGAGTCAGTCATGTGCCAGAGTCAGTGCAGCCACCATTACTATGAACTAAATCACAGTGACTGCCCTTAAGGTAATAAGGGAGGGCTGCAGCTACAGCACCAAGATTCACACTATAATAAGCAACAGGTCTAAAACCATCATTTCTATGTTGTGTTAATAATCCTAATGCTACTTTATTTCTTTCACTACAAAACAAGAAAAATCTCTTTGCATAATCTGGCAACTCAAGTGCAGGTGGATTTAAAAGTAATGTTTTCAATTGCACAAAAGCTTGTTCTTGACAATCCTGCCAGGGTAAAGGTTCAAGGGTATCTTTTCTTAATTCTAACAGGCTTCACTACTTCTACATAGTTAGGCTTCACTACTTCTACATAGTCAAGAAATTTACTGAGAGAAAGTTGTCAGTATCAGAAAAGCACACAACTGTTTTAAACGTAGTACTGTGTGGTTCAGTTTAGATAAAAGCAATACGTGAAGTCGAAATCTGTCTAGTGCCTTTTGAAATATGTCCCAAATATTGATTGTGTTACAAATCCAATTGTCTTTAACCTTAAATCCTGATTTTAATAAGCGAGTCAAAAGACAAATAGTATCTTATTTACAATGATGTAAAGCTCTTGAATCTAAGAGCAAATCATTTACTTACTGATCAAAGTAGACCCACAAGGAAATACTCGTGTGCTGTTTTTTTCATTTCTCTACAGAAAAAGTTGGTTTATTCTACATACACTCATGGTAATCTATTACAAGTGTACTGCTGTCCTCTGCAAGTAAATAGAAACAGGCATTGGCTATCTGGATGTATAGGAATAGAAAAGAAAGCAAAGAAAATACCTAGAATAGAGTAAGTTGCGACATCTGACGGGATAGAACTCAGTACTACTGTTGCAGGGTTAGAACAATAGGAAATGCTGCTACTACTACTACAGCATTCACTGCACATAAGTGTTGTATAAACCTATATTTATTTTTTTCTGTTAACTGGCAAAACAGGAACATTACACAACGACTGTGAGTTAGGACAATGATACTTTGTTGTAACAAG